>NC_044924.1:12423140-12424275 GCF_003576645.1 Ipomoea triloba | reverse complement strand
AAAAAAAAATTAAAAAAAAAAAAAAAAAAAAAAAACATACACACACACACACATGCGCACACAAAATCAAGTACTACACTCATTCATACTAACCCCAAAAATATGAACTTCAAAATAAACATATGCAAAATGGATGTACAAACTGTTGATGAAACTGGTCATATTACAACATTAGCGAAAAGTCTTTTACAACAGTAGCGGATGTGCAGTTTTGTACTAGTGACAAAATAATGTTATATATTTATTTACCAAGTATTTTTTTATTAATACCATTAAAAAAATAGTTTGAAGTCAATCATATTAACTACTTGGAGGATTTGCGGTATTCAAACAACCCAACAAATTAAAGCGGGAAATTACCTCGTAATATTTTGAACTACATCATATTCAAATTTTTACTACTTTATCTAATCTTATTCCTTAAACTAGAGATTTCTTTATCTACAATAACTCATTCACACAATAATGGTTGAATCAAATGAACTCTAAGCAGAACACCTAAAGGACTGATATGCTTTTATGTTGATAATAATATGTAAATGTTAATTATATCATTACCTTACGTAGCTACATTTAAAACTCATTATTTAAACTGTCAATGTAGGGCAATAGAATATTGTAACAAGTGACGGATTCAGAAATTCTTTCCAGTGGGGGCGAATCACATGGTTGAAAAATTTGCTAGGCGCTCCTCATAGGCTTAGGCAACAATTAATCAGTGCTTATGTATTTTTTATTTTATTTTTTAAAAAAAATTATTTAAATTTTTATAAGACTAATAATTATAAATTATTTAATACTTTACTAGTTAATACTAAAATATAAAAAATTGCAACCTTATATGGGATTTTTGCAACACTGGTGAAACATTAAAACAAAAGAAATAGTCATAAATATTGTTGGATATAGGTGAAAAATAAAACACATCATAACTTTATAAAAATATTCATCACAAAATATGAAACAAGATTAATTTGATAAAATAATTCAAATAGAAAACACATTATAAATTACACATCTCATTATTAATTTTTTAATATATATATATATATATATATATATATATATATATATATATATATATATATATATATATATATATATATATATATATATATATATATATATATATATA
>NC_044924.1:12416266-12422579 GCF_003576645.1 Ipomoea triloba | reverse complement strand
TATATATATATATATATATATATATATATATATATATATATATATATATATATATATATATATATATATATATATATATATATATATATATATAAAGCATTAAAGAATTAGTTGAAATAAAAAGCAAAAAAGCCTTCAAGATGTTGTTGAAATAAAAATCGTTATGAAGGGGATTCAAACCCTTGACATTTTGTAGCAAAACAACGCCCTTACCAACTCGTCCAATCGACAAATTTTTTATATTTATCTATTTTCATATAGTTATATCTAAACTCTTTACTATATATACATATATACATACAAGGACTATATATGGGGTGGGGGTGGGGGTGGGGTGAGTGGGGGCAGCTGCCCCCATGCTGGATCTGCCACTGATTGTAACACACTTGATTTACTGAAAAGATACTGAGACTGCAACAATGCTGCAATCAATTTGGCAAACCTACAAAAATAAGAAATTTCAAAATAGCCATCGTTGATTCATTCATTTATCCTGTATGTAAAATACTTATTGTGTATCAATTAAATATATTAGAACGTAACAAATATAAATTTACTATTCATTTCATCTTTTAGACTCAACCTACTTAGATTACAAACAAAATCAACATCAAACTTCACAACAAAAATACTTAGTATATAGGATGTAGTCATCATTTAAAGAAAACTTATGCACAAAGTTGAAAACAATTTAACTCGAAGGTTAATATCAATTCAATAAAAAAAAAATTAAAACATACACACACACATGCACACACAAAATCAAGTACTACACTAATTCACACTAATTCCAAAAATATGAACTTCAAAATTAATAGGTGCAAAATGGATATGAAAACTTTTGATGAAACTGGACATATTGAGGCATCAATATTCAGACTAGCTACCTGCAAAGTCATTGTTGTTACTATCAAGTAAACAAGTTATGAAACTAAAACGAAAGGTAATACTCATCAACCTTCTACAAATATAATAAATAATAATATTTTACTCAATTCTTTCACATGCGAATGTACGACATACATCTCACAACACATGAAACATGTAGGAAAAAAACTACCACTACCAAATAACAACAAACGCTTGCAAGATCAAGAGTTCATAGTACAACTAAGATCCCAGTCATGCACACAAACAAAACGAGACAAATTCACAACTTCCTACACCATAATCTCATTGCATGACACAACCCTCTATACTACCACCAGGCACCAGAACCCAATTGTACATGACACATTACCAATAAATAAAAATAAAAGAAAACAAGTATTGAAGATGAAGACAATGACAATGCTACCTGAAAAAGAATTAAAAAAGACTTAGAGAAATTCAAACCAAAAGTATATTTAGACTATCATTTTTAGACTAGCATTTTTACAAAATTGCAAACATTTACTTTTGTGACAATTATAATCAGTTTCTCATATATTATCTTGCATTAATATACTTTGAATTACCAATTTAAATAAACAAATTCAACATTCAATTACATATACATGAACATCTCCTATATAATCTTTCCTTGATATACTTTGAAGTACTTATTCAAAAATAAATATTGAGCATTATCTCATTCGCGTAATGCACGTGAAAAACTATTATATCTACTATACTAATAAGAGCCAAAGAAAGTTAGGCCTACAATGGGTAGAAAAAATGACGGTCAAATTATTAAATCAAATGGATGGTTCAGATTGTTCAGATTTATATTTTTCCTTGAGATTTCATAATATATCCTTAACTATATGATTATCGGTTAAGTTTTCCGTTAAATATTATCTTTTCCGTTAATATTCCGTTAACTTTTAACTTATCCATTAATTTCTATAAGTAAGGTCTTAGGTCCGAACCTCATCCCAATCAAAGATGGCATAATTGTTGAACATATACTACGAATATGTTAGAGTATATTATTCAAAAGTAAGTAACCCACTCTATTACTTTTATTAAATTAAATAAATTAGTAGTTACAACAAAAAAATAATGCATATGCATTTCTTTAATTTATAATTCGATGTCTACAATGTCTTTATTCAAAAAAATATATTCATATCAAAAAATTTTAAAAGAGATATAACTTTATTAGCTATATTGTCTATATTTTCTACAATACAAAGATTCATTACCTTCAAATTTATTAATTAATTATATTCACTACATTGTTCATTGTTTTTTTTTTTTTACACTATCTTGTAATTAAATATCAAAGTTATACTAAAAAATAATGTTATATATTTATTTACCAATAATTACATATGCATGAACATCTCTTATACAATATTGCATCGATATACTTTAAAATACTTATTTAAAAATAAACATTGGGCATTATCTCATTCGCACAATGCGCGTGAAAAGCTAGTTATCTACACTTATAATAAGAGCCAATAATGTTAGACCCTTAACTGGAACTAAAAAAATGTTGGTGTAATAGTCTACTTTAACATATTATTGTACTTTGTGTTCTTCTTATTGTGCAACTCCAATTAAATTTCTAATATATCCTAATCTTTTATAATTTTATCAAATTTTTCCGTTAAATATAACGGAAGTTTAACATTAAATTCTTTAGACAATTTGTTTCTTTATTGCAGTTTTCAAACAAATTGGCAATATTCTATCATACAATTTTGTATAGATTCCTAACTTAAAATTAGAATATTGAAACCTTAATAAGATTCTATAATACAATTTTGTATAGATTCCTAACTAAACCATTATTCTAACCAAAACAACAGTATATAAACCCCTCCCCTTCTCAGTGGTATTCACCCAAAACTAAACCTAACATATTCTGCAACACACCATCTACTTGACATTCTATAGGTATGATTGTCAAAATATTATCATGCTAATTCTATTATTTGTATTTGTTCTATTATTTGTATTTGTACTCATAATGATTATAGTTTAAAAAAAAAAATCAATGATGGTATACTCATTAATTAGTATAACTTCAATATCATTATGTAAATATATCTATTGTATAATTTGTTCATCAATACTTGTATCCTTGTATGTAATGTTGTGGTTCTCATTATATTCATCTATAATCTACACATTTTAGTTACTCCTAACTCCCTAATCTATGGTTTTTGAATTTATGTTGTGGTTCCCATTATATTATTTCATAACATCCTTTATGAACATATTTTTCATGACACAAGGATATTAGTAATGGCAAATGCAGTAAAGTTAATTGATATTGACACAAACTGTGGGCTGGAGTTGTACAGTCCATGTCATTAAGAAAAACGAACCAAAAAACGCTATTGGAACGCCTGAAAAAAGTATATGCTCATCGTACTTGAGGATGAAACAGTAAGTAAATAGTAAAAAATTTCTCCCTTATTATTATTATTATTGTTATTATTATTATTATTATTATTATTATTATTATTATCATTATTTTATTTTTGTCATTATTAGTATTATTATTATTATTACGAAGATGCTCTCATTCACCACCAACATCATTGTAAATGCTATATATTTAAATGAAAGAAACTCGAGTTCAATCAATAGTGTCCGATAATGACGTTGGAATGTATGATATCACTTTACAAACCAACAAATGGTACATCATCTCAAATGTCATTGTCAAACCTGTCCGGACGAACTATAAAGTATTTGATCACAAATACAATTACACATGGATTTTAAATGGTCGGACCAGTGTCAAAACAAGTGACAATGATGACACGCCATTTGCTCCATGTAAGTGGTTTATTTGTTTTTACTTACTTTAGTTGCAATTTAGCTATTTATAATTTCGTTATGTTTTATTAAAATATATAAGCATCGAGACTATTTCTTTGATTTTTATTAATTTAACATTTTTTTTCTCTCTCATTATTATATGACTACTTTATCCAATTAAGGAACACTAATTTAAAAATACGCGTTGCGCGATTAATACGCATTGGGCATTGGTTTAATCGCGCAACGCGCGTGTGATAACTAGTTATACTAATAAGAGCGAATAAAGTTAGACCTATAATGGGAACTAAAAATATATCCGTCAAATTATTTGATAAAATGAATGGTTTAGATTATTTTTTATTTTAGTATTTATTATGATTTTTCTTCTTTACCCTCTACTATATTATTTTCTTCCCTTAAATAACCCCACAATCTGTTAGTATAAAATTTAGTAACAGAATATTCCGTTAAACTTTTAACATAGCCATTAATTTCTATAAAAAAAAGTCTTAGGTTCAAACCTCATCTCAATCAAAGTTGGCATAATTGTTGAACATATACTACAAATATGTTAGAATATATTATTAAAAAGTATTATCCACTCTATTACTCTTATTAAATTAAATAAATTAGTAACTACAACAAAAAATAATACATATGCATTTCTTTAATTTAGAATTCAATGTGTAAAGGTTGGGCCGGTTAGCAAGTCTCATAGGCCTTTGGTACCTAGAGACTCTCAATCCCAAATTACCCGGGTTCTATGGGGAAAGCTCAATCTCACCGGTCTTTTTATTCAAGTAGTTAACATTTCGCTTTGGTAAGCATTCCATGGAGAAAAAAAATTATTCATTATCAAAAAATTAAAAAAGAGATTTAATTTTATTAGTTATATTGTCGTTATTTTCTACAATGCAAAGATTCCTTACCTTCAAATTCATTAATTAATTATATTCAATATGTTTTTCATTGTCTTCTTTTTTACACTATCTTGTAATTAAATATCAAAGTTATAATACAAAATAATGTTATATATTTATTAACCAAGTATTCTATTAATAACATGGAAATTTAAAAAAAAACAGTTTGAAGCCAATCATATTAACTTCTTGGGAGGATTTGTTGACAAAGAAAATATTTAAATAACTCAATAAATTGAAGTATGAAACTACCTCATAATATCTTCGCAGATTTTTTTGTGGACCATACATCAAATGACGTCGTTTTGATTAATGAACACAAACGGCTGAAACGGCTCCGTTCCGCGCAACTGCAGTTCCCTTTCAACACAACTGCAGTTCCTTTTCAATATAATTGTAGTTTCATTCGACATTATATACTCAAATATGTGAAATTCTTATTCAGTTTCCTTTCAACACAACTGCAGTTTCTTTTCAACACAACCCTAGTTTCCTTTCAACACAACTGCAGTTCCTTTTCAACACAACTACAGTTCCCTTTCAATACAACTGCAGTTCCTTTTCGATATAACTACAAGCACAACTGTAGTTCCTTTTCAACACAACTGCAGTTCCCTTTCAACACAACTACAGTTTCTTTTCGATATAACTACAGTTTCATTGTGCAATATACACCCAAAAATGTGAAACTGTTATTCAGTATTATTTTATATACACTACAGTTAGATTTCAACACAACTACAGTTACATTTCGATACAACTACAGTTTCATTCGATAATATAAAAACAAATGTGAGACAGTATCTTTTGAGATGAACTGTAGTATCAGTTACGGAGCTCTGTTACGACTTATGGCAGCTATTTCTGCTACTTACTGAAACGGCGTCGTTTTGTGACCTTGGTCCACAATGCATTGTGGACTATGATCCACCGTATAACGACTGTAATATTTTTGGACTACATCACAACTGATAACTTTAAAGGTAAATCGTATTTCTTTATTAATACGATTTAAAATGTATAATTTTTTTACTAACTTATCTAATCTTATTCTTTAAATAAACTAGGAATTTCTCTATCCACGAGAATTCATTCAACCATAATGGTTGAACCAAAAGTACTTCGAGCATAACACTTAAATAATTAGTATGCTTTTATGATGATAATAATATGTAAATAGTAATTAGACCAATATTTGACGTAATTATATTTAAAACTCATTATTAAAAATGTCAATATAGGGTAATAGAATAGTGTGACAAACTTGATGCATTGAAAAGATGCTAAGACTATAACATTGTTAGAATTAATCTTTCAAATCTAGAAAATAAAGAAATTTCAAAAATAGTTACTGTTGCAACATTCATTAATCATGAATGTAAAATACTTATTGTGCATTCTTTAAATATATTATAACTAATATAAATTTAAAATTCATTTCATTTTTTACAATTAACCTGCTTGGATTAAAGGCAAAATTAGCATCAATCTTGACAACAAAAATAATATTGGTATACAAGATGTAGCCACTGTTTAAAAATGTTTATGCACAAAGTGACAAACTATTTAGCTACATGCATTGTGGTGAAAATGCAGTAGTGGGTACTCCAAGATTAGTATCAATTGAACAAAAGAATTTACAAAAAAAAAAAAAAAAAAAAAAAAAAAAAAAAAAAAATTAAATTTAAAAA
>NC_044924.1:12366252-12414988 GCF_003576645.1 Ipomoea triloba | reverse complement strand
AAAAAAAATTAAAAAAAAAAAAAAAAAAAAAAAAAACACACACACACACACACACATACATCCACACACAAAATCAAGTACTACACTCATTTATCCTAATTCCAAAAAGAATTAATATCACTTTTGGTCCCACAACTTTTGAGTTTTATCAATTTTGGTGCACAACTTTAAATTTTTTCAATTTTGGTGCCTAACTTTGTTAATTTTATCAATTTTGGTCCTGGTGGCCAAATTGACGGTGAAATTTTGCCAGATTTTATATTGTTAAGGGTAAAATCATCATCTCAAGGAAGTATCTTCAATATCTAAACAAGATCACTGTAAAATCATATTTATGGGTGTTTGATCGATGCAAATAATGGGTAAGACACGCAGTAACTATACAGAGATCTATGAGATTTACAGCATTGACGATTGACAAACCTTTCTTTTTTTTCTTAATATGATTTTTCTTTTGTTTAGATATTGAAGATCTTTCTTTGGGATAATGATTTTGCCTTAAAATATAAAATCTGGCAACATTTCGTCGTCAATTTGGCCAGAAGAACTAAAATTGATAAAATTAACAAAGTTAGGCACCAAAATTGAAAAAATTTTAAATTGTGCACCAAAAGTGATAAGACTTCAAAAGTCATGGGACCAAAAGGGATATTAATTCTTCGAAAAATATGAACTTCAAAATTAACAGGTGTAAAATAGACGTGGAAACTGTTGATGAAACTGGACATATTGTGGTATTAGTATTCGGACTACCTGCAAAGTCACTGTTGTTACTATTAAGTAAATAAGTGATGAAACTATAACAAAAAGTATTACTCTTTAATCTTCTATAAATATAATAAATATTTATATTGTGTTCAATACTTTCACATGAAAATGTACGATACACATCTCACAACACATGAAACATGTAGGGGAAAAATAACTACCACTGCCAAATATCAACAGGCGCTTGCAAGATCAAGAGTTCATATTACAACTAAGATCCCAATCATATATACACAAACACAAATTTCTACACCATAATCTCATTGCATTACGCTGCTATCTATACTACCACTAGTACCCTAATTGCACATGACACATTATTACCAAATACCAATAAATAAATAAAGAAACAAAATAAGTACTAAAGATGAAGTCAATGACAATACTACCAGAAAGAAAATTAAAAAGACTTAGAAAAATTCAAACCAGAAGTAATATTTATTTAGACTATCATTTTTAGACTAAGTATATAGACTAGCGTTTTTATAAAATTGCAAACATTTATTTTAGTGACAATTATAATCAATCTCTCATATATTATCTTGCATTCATATACTTTGAATTATCGATTTAAATAAACAAATTCAACATTCAATTAAATATGCATGAACATCTCCTATATAATCTTGCATTGATATACTTTGGAGTACTTATTTCAAAAGGCACTATCCCATTCGCGCAATGCGCGTGAAAAACTAGTATAAACATAAATGTGCAATCCAACTATCAGCTTAGACTTTTAGTTGAGATTGATCACATGCTTCAATTTAGTATCAGAGTCAATCTCATGCCAAAGGTCATAAGCAAAAGATTACGGTCCACGTGTTGTTTGGAGTCCATAAAAAAGTAATCGACTCACACACGTGTGAGGGCGTGTTGAGCATATAGGCAAATTATTATGTGGACCTAGGTCCACCTTGCAAAGTGGACCTGGGTCCAAAATACACAATTTACATATTGAATATCTACAATTTATATACTGAATGTTTACAATTTACATACCGAATGTTCACAATTCAAATTGTGAACATCCAGTATATAAATGGACATTGGTCCACCTTACAAAATGAATTTGAGTCCATGGTATAACTAACCGAGCATATAATATATAAACATAAATCTTTTCTCGGCTTGCATTAGTTTTCATATCTTTTTGGAATGTGAACAAAGAAGAGAGGACATGTTAATTATATTCAGGAAAATACAAAAAGCTTCATGAGGATTTCACTTTTAATTACTTTTAAGTAATTGAGTGTGAGGCAAATGAATAAAAAGATTCATGTTTGGTTCAAGAAGGGAATATTAACATTTTGAAATGAATTGGAAAAAATAATTTGTTTTCATTAAGTAGTTTATTAGATAATTGGAAAATAGAATCTTAAATACTATTTGAAATTTAGGGCAACTGCCAATCCTTATACCATTTTTTCCAAACTTCACCCGTGTGATGCATGAAAAATGACATTTTAATTATTTTATATTGTTTTGTGATAATTAAAGGATTTAAATTCAATAAGCAAACAAACATGGTAATACGTATTAAATATCATACTAACGATACAAAAGTCTCCAACCAAACACAACCTGATTCATTCTCCGAGTCACCTGTCACATAAGGGCCGAAAGGAAAGCCCAAAAGGTTATGTCAAAAACTTGTGTGAAACTGTCTCACAGATCTTTGTTCGTAAAACAGATCGGGTCAAGATGAAAATGTAATACTTATACTGAAAAATGTAATATTTACAAGGAACAAAGTGTTTATTACTTATATGGAAAAATGTACGGAGTAATACTTTTGAAAAAATATATATATAATACCTTTGCATTTTGCTTCAAAAGTATTAAATTTCTCTTATAAGTAAGGAACACTTGTCAATTGTCATCATTATTTATAAGAGAAAGTGTAACACTTTTGATGAAAATGTAATACTTTTACATCAAAATTTTTCATCAAAATGTAAAGGAAACAACCGTCAAATAAGCCAGTAAAGTCATCAAACAAAAAAGTGTAAAATTAAACCATTTAACTCTATAAATGTGTACAGATAACATTTTTAACAGGTTACTTGTAGGTTAAGCAGGTAAGATGAATGACATGGCATCTTATGTGGCAGTTTTTAATATTTAAATCAATTTATCATGAGCTCAATATTAAATCAAATCAATTTACTTCGCCGGGAATTATTGGTGTCGCCTCCACCATTCTCTCCTTACTCGTCTTTACTAACAATCTTAATCATCTTCCCGTTTAATTAAAGGCTTGTAATCTTCTGTTAGTTTCCTGCAAAATTTAAACAGCAACACCATTTTACGCAGCGCAACATGAAAGTCAGATTCTGTTGTTAACTAGCACAAACAAATCCAAAATAGAAAGAAAGAAAGAAAAGGATCATAATTTAGATACAAAGTCACCGAATATGAGTATATAATAGTTAATCTATTAATCCAAGTGGACAAGAACAAGAAAATGATCGAACATATGGTGTTGATCATCCACGATAAGCACCCAGCTAGCTGTGAAGTCCAATCATTTTAAGGACTGCATGAATCATGATCCGAGTTCCCTATCCTGTTTAGTCCAAACTCCATAAAAGGCCATCCCCAATTGTTAATTTTAGTGGGATTTTACAGACCTAAAAACAAGTGCATAAGCTTTTAACAAATGGAAACGGGTACTTTTAGTGTGTATTTTTCTCCTGCAATATTGAGATCTTAGCTGACATTGTGGGCACCCTTGTGAGGATTGATCTGTGCCTCACAGTGCGTGAGGCATAGATTTCGCGGCGGGCGCGTTATACTATTTTTTAAAAATTTTAAAATTTTTTTTTTGGTCAGCTTTGTTTTGTATTTTTTTTTCTTCCACCTCATTTTCTCTTTCCTAATCACACTAACAAAATCTCCTCAAAATCTACACCAAAATTCTAACTATTCTACACCAAATTCTACACCAAAATTCTAACTATTGGAGAAGACCTAAGGAATTGGTAGAATCTATGTGTCTTGAAATCGCCCAATTGCACAAAAGCTAATTGTTTGATGTTCTATTTGACGCCTTTTCCAAATGTAAAAGTATTACATATTTTTTCAAAAGTATTACATTTTTCCCTTATAAGTAAAGGACACTTTATTCTTTATTCATTTTCCTTTATAAGTAAAGAACACTTTATTCTTTATTATTACGGAGTATTACATTTGTCCGTATAAGAATTATATTTTCACATTAAGCCGACCCGACACAACATGTCTCACAAATCATCTCTCACACAAGTGTGACCCAAAAGTTATTGGTTGACCTAGAAGAAGACCAGATGTGTAAACAAATCAAGAATCAGCAGATCTTTGGAAAATGCATTTTGCTCTCTGTTTTTCTTCAACTTTCTTTATGATTTTACTTCAATCCAAAAGTTGATTGCAATAAGGGATACTTGAACATAGCAGAATAAATCATGGGAACAAACTCTACACCTGAGCAGAAATCAGAATAAAGAACATATGGATGGATACACCCCAATTTCATGGAAAGAAAAAGTTGCCTTTAACTGAAACTAGGAAGGTTATGATGAGTTAAATTTGATGACATTAAACACAGCAAACATACAAGGAAGGGCATGTAGGTTGGGCAAAAACCCAAGCTTCTGGAAACAAAAAGGGAAGTTAAGAATTTCCTTCATTTCCCTCCTCATATTGCACCCTCTTTGCCAAGTAAGAAGCTCATATAGGCGCCCAACAGAGCATTTCCAATGGCACAAGATACAATTTACACGTGATTGTTAACTAAGCAGTTGTCGGAGACTTGAAATCGAGCATCTCCTTTACATTTAACCGAATGGAAGGCCCCATTGATGAACACACGTGAGCGGTTTTCCAGTACACTCCTTTTGCGCCGGATGGCTTGTTTGTTTCTACTGATTTCTGTAAGTTAAAGAAATGGCACCGGGTAATGTCCCGTCCCGTCCAAATAAGACATGTCTGCCAGAATGAATAGTACTTGGAAATTGAAGAAAAGAAGACACAACATACCACAACTGCGAGGAAGTTTTCAAGAAGATCCTCATCTGAGAAACCTATTTTCCCAAATGGTATGTGGACAATCCCAGTTTTATCTGCACGGTATTCAACTTTCCCCTTCTTAAATTCCTGTATGGCCTGCAGAGCAAGAAGAAAATCTGTTAGAGCTTTGTCCAAACACTAAGATCTGCAACAAGATTCATTCCAGTACTCTTAATTGATTATTCATCGCTCCCTCATAATGTTTCAGTGTTATCTCTTCATTACTTACTACGCACTCCAGGATTGAGGTTCAAATGTTCAATACAAACTCTCTTAAATGCAACATAATAAATCAAAAATAGCTAATGAGAAAATACCTGAGGTATATTTGTTGTAACTGTACCCGCTTTTGGATTTGGCATGAGTCCCCGAGGCCCCAAGATTCTTCCTAAACTGGCAACCTGAGCAAAGTGATAGAAATCCATAAGTACAATCCTAAAAAACTGGTGAAAGAATGTAGATCCATGTTGATTAGTCACTGGGCCTAAATCAGTACTGAAGAAAACAGAAGTAGCCAGAAAACGTTGGCATAATTCATAGCAACCAGCAAATATGATTAAAGCTCAGATACTAAGAACCTAAGAATGGGGCAAAAATAGGCACAACACTTTTGATGAAATTTGGAGCAGTGTGGGGTGGAGGATTAAGCAAACAATGTTGTTGAGCAATACTTATGTTTATTCAAGTGAGCAATATATCCTTGAATTAAAATGACTATTTCTTCAGATTATCATACATTATTAAGTTTTCCAAAAAGGCGCCGAGTATTAAGGCTTAAGGGACAATTAGTCTTAAATATAAAAATAAGAAGTTGCCATAATGATTGAGAACAACACCTTAGGCATCATATCTGGTGTTGCAATTAGTTTATCAAAATCCATAAATCCTCCTTTTATTTGTTCGATCAATTCCTCTCCACCAACCAGATCAGCTCCAGCATTTTGTGCTTCATCGAACTTCTCACCTGCAGAATATTAGTTGCATATTGATACCAACAAAATACCAACTGTTGTACTAGAAACAATTACAGCCATTGATCAAAAAAACCCCGTTGCATTCCTTGTTAAAAAACACAGAACACTAAAGTGCATTGAGCAAATTCTCTCGGAAGTACCTTGGGTAAGTACAGCCACTTTAATAGTCTGGCCCGTTCCCTTGGGCAAATTTACCTGAAATAGAAAAGTCATTATACTCGGAACTGACTAATCTTGCAAGTCACAACAGAAGGGATTTGAGCCAAGGTGCGCTTCAACTCACAGTCGCCCTCAGCTGTTGGTCATTATATTTTGGGTCAATATTTAACCGAAAATGGGCTTCAGCTGTTTCCACAAACTTTGTGCGTGCTGTTTGCTTGAGCAGTGTTATAGCTGTTTTCAAGTCATACTCTTTCTTATTCTCCCTCAACTTCTGAATCTCCAAGAATCTCTTAGACCTTGTCTGTTACAAACCAATATGACCATGCAAACAAGTAAAAAGAAAACGCATTTGAGTTCAGAGAAACTCAGGATGGTTTCAGATACTAATTTGAGAAAACTATAGAAGTGATTGAGAATATCAAGAACAGATTAAAAAAAAAAAAAGATCCACAATTCCACGCCCATATTATATGGAGGACTTTCTATAGTGCATCTAAGCACTAACTATTTTGTAAGTAGGAAATTACAACATGCAAATGAATCATGTGAGATTATAAGAACATTTAAAACTAACTAATGAAGGCAGCACAGAACTACAAAAAATTACCAAAAGGATCCCTGATATCTCAAATACAAAAGCCGAAACTCCAAGGCCTGTTCAAAACTTCAAATCCTCAACGGTTCAGCTACAAACAGGACCGTAGAGTTCAAAACCCTCTTCCTCCCCCAATTACACAAACAAAGGAGCTCTCTTGATTCTGAACCCCTTATGAAAGAATCATGATCCATCAAGTAACAAGAAGTATACATATAGATAATGGTCATCCAAAACCTATAACTAAGAAATTGGGCATATTATTGCATTCCTCTACATAACTGTCCACTCCTTGAAACACACAACAAAGAAAAGCTTCACTACTGGTGATACAAGCTATTCTAAGAAATCCTAAATAAGAGATTGCAAAGAAAGATATGGCACAAAAGGTTTTTCTGAATCAAAAAGAGATACTAAGGAAAACCTTATCATTTGATCAAATAAGGTATTATCTGAACCGTAAATTCATCCCATAAACATAGTCTAACACCCTAGTAAAAATTGAGTGGTTAAAACTCTCACACGTAGTTACTGAAATTTTAAGTAAGAACTAATCAGAACCCAAATTTCATCTAACCGCAATTCATGTCAAAACAAGCAAAAATCAGAGCTTTATGTGTAAATTGACGTACCCTATCCCTCTTTAGAGGCAACGCGGCCTTGCCTTTCTTGGGCTTCGTGGGAGCGGTTGAAACGGCGGCGGCGGCGGCAGACTCTTCCCCGTCTAGCTCTTCCACATCCTCAGAAACCTCAGCTTCCGCGGCGACAGCAGCGGCGGCCGCAGCGATTGACTTTGAGGAATGCCCATTTTCTGCGGAGTTGAAAAGAGAGGGCTTTCTGTCTCGGCAATGAAGGATGAGAGGGTTGAAAGAGAAAGTCTTGTTGGGGGAGAAGAAGAGAGGCTTGCAGGAGAGAGGGTGGGTGCAGGGACTAAGTTCCTGGTGAAGAAGTGAAGAGGAGAAAGTGAGAGTAGAAGTGGTAGCAGAGGAAGCCATTGTTCCAGAGAAGCTTCTGGTTGGGAACTCTGTTTATACGTCTATGGCTTATCCATGTGGCAAGTGATGACGATAAGGAAGTTTTGTGGTGAAGACAAAACTACATATTCAAATGGGCTCCTCCGGATTGGGCCATGTCTTGGTCTGGTAAATTGGTAGTCTCACGTTACAAAAAACATGTCTTAGTGTAAGTGATGACAAATTATCAGTCAGTTATATCATGGACCATGGTCTAAAAAGGGTACGGTTTCTTCAAGTAAAGAAACGACTGTCATCACATCTTAATGGAGTCGGATAAATGAAACTACAATTTATCTCAAATAATATTGTCTCACATTTGTTTTTACATATTATCAAATGAAACTATAGTTATATCGAAATGAAATTGTAGTTATATCGAAATTAAATTGTAGTTGTGTTGTAATGAAACTATAGTGTATATAAAATGAAACTTAATAACAATTTTATATATTTGAGTGTATAATGTTAAATAAAACTGTTGTTATACAGAAATGAAATTGTAGTTGTGTTGAAATGAAATTGCAGTGTATATAAAAGGAAACTGAATAACAATTTTACATATTTGAGTGTATATTGTCCAATGAAACTGTAGTTATATCAAAATGATATTGTAGTTGTATTGAAAGGAAACTGCAGTATATATAAAATGAAACTGGATATGTTCAACACACAGAGTTACTTTTTATAGAACGAATGCACGATATTGTTTTGATGTCTAGACTACCATGCATTGTAGATCACAGTCCACAGTAAAATTTGCGGCAAATTATTGTGTGGACAATGAATGCAATATACATTTTTAACATACTAAAAGTATTTTATTTATGTACTGAATATACATTATTTGATAATATATAAAAAATCATGTACTTTCAAATAATGTACTTTATGTATTCAAATTAAATAATGTACTTTTAGAATATTAAAAATGTACTTTTTATTTATGGTTCACACAAATTCATAGACCATAGAATAACGATTGGTGAGTGATTAGAATGACAGTATTGTAAATGTAGAGACTTAGAGCAACACCTTAAAAAGCACGTTTGGTTGGAAAGAACGAATTAGGAAGGAATAAATTGTAATTTGGTGGGAAAAAACAAAGTGAGAATAAAGTAGGAATTCAAATTACATTGTATTGGCCGTCGACCGGGTCGGTCAAGTTCAACCCCTGTTCAATTCGAGATGTGGCGTTGTGGCTTACAATGGATGAATGTGGTTAAACGGTTAATGTCGACTTACTTATCACTAATTGATTTTCAATATGATATGTCAACTAGATAGCAAACGAACTCTGTGGTTAAACGTCCGTCCAACACTTTGTTTGGTGTTGGTCCCAAAATAGGGAAAAGTCTAGAGGGGGGCGGGGGGGTTGAATAGACTTTTCTCCAATTCGAATCGCTAAGGGGAAATCAAAACCAAAACACTTAACAGTTTGTTAGTGTCTTATGCACAACGGAATAATAAATAATGTGTAGTGTGTGTTTCACGTGTGATTAAGCAACCATAAATAAATATGTAAAACAATAAAGACACAAGAAATTTATAGTGGTTCAGAGGTGTATGTAATCCTCTTACTCCACTCTCTCCTATCTCTAGGAAAAATTCACTATATCCACCACACCTTGGTTACAAGATTTAATGAATTTCCACCATCTAGTGCTTTAATCACTAAGCCCACACTAATCGTGCCCTTCTGTAACCTAGTGCTTTGATCACCAAGCCCAGACTAGTTATGCCCCGTGATCTAATGCTTTGATCACTAAGCCCACACTAATCACGCTTCACCCAGTGCCTCCAACACTACTCCAGGATTTCACACTCCTTTGTGACAATCCCTTTTCTACACTCAGGTGGAGAAACCTCTTGTTCGTATCGCTAAGGCAAAATCAAAACCAAAACACTTAACAGTTAGTTAGTGTCTTGTACACAACGAAATAATAAATAATGTGTAGTGTGTGTTTCACGTGAATTAAGCAACCATTAATAAATATGTAAAACAATAAAGATATAAGAAATTTATAGTGGTTCGGAGGTGTATGTCATCCTCCTACTCCACTCTTTCCTATCTCCAGGAAGAATTCACTATATGTACCACTCCTTGGTTACAAGATACAATGAATTTCCACGATCTAGTGCTTTGATCACCAAGCCCACACTAATCATGCCCTTCCGTAACCTAGTGCTTTGATTACGTACCAAGCCCATACTAGTTACGCCCCATAATCTAGTGCTTTTATCACTAAGTCCACACTAATCACCCTTCACCCAGTGCCTCCAACACTACTCCAGGATTTCACATTCCTTTGTGACAATCTCCTTTCCACACTCAGGTAGAGAAACCTCTTGTTTGTATCGCTAAGGCAAAATCAAAACCAAAACACTTAACAGTTTGTTAGTGTCTTCTGCGCAGCGGAATAATAAATAATGTGTAGTGTGTGTTTCACGTGTGAATTAAGCAACCATAAATAAATATGTAAAACAATAAAGACACAAGAAATTTATAGTGGTTCAGAGGTGTATGTAATCCTCCTACTCCACTCTCTCCTATCTCTAGGAGGAATTCATTATATCCACCACTCCTTGGTTACAAGATACAATGAATTGAATTTCCATGATCTAGTGCTTTGATCACCAAGCCCACACTAATCGTGCCCTTCTGTAACCTATTTCTTTGATCACCAAGCCCACACTAGTTACGCCTCGTGATCTAGTACTTTAATCACTAAGTCCACACTAATCACGCTTCACGCTAATGATGCATCTGATGTGGTAAGTTCCACTTGGTTATACGTATTTATATTTAATACTGGAAGTAGCCACTCAGGGAAGTCAAGATATGAGATCGGAGGTTCCCAAGCTCAGTAGGGCTCTATTGATAGAGTTTCCCAAAAAGTCCCTTAAATAAGTATTTAACGGGGTATTTATAGGAGTTAATAGAGGGACACATGCTGAGGAACCGGTATGCGTGCCACGTGTTACTCATGCACTAGGCATACCGGTGGTCGGGAGGAAAGTGTCCACACGTGATAGGATACCTATAGCCAATAATTATCAAGCTCGGGTCGAAGGTCGCTATTAACATGCGTCTCTAAAGGTTATCTTTGTGAGTTTTAGGAATGAGGTCGATCACCCATGTCACCATTAACATGCGTCTCTAAAAGCATAAGCTTCTCTATCCTATGAGGGAATAATCTACAGGTCGGGTCGGTTAGTACCCATTCAGATCGGATCAGACCCACAAATGTTCCTCATTGCACAGTTAGTCAATTTCGATCTCCTCCCTTGGGCATACAGGTTGGTGTACCAGGGTATATTCCCTATCAAGTAGCCCTTCTAGTCCGTGTCTTGAGCCAAGGTACGCCGCTAGGGGTTCGGACTATCGAATCCGTGCATAAATCAATACTAAAGTGTTTTCAGCCAGGCCGGGATTATGTTATTCTTAGCCATCCCCATCATGTTTGTAAGTTGGAGAAATCAATGTATGGTCTTAAGCACCTCGAGCCTGATTCATGCGATTGCATACTTTTTTTAGTTAGTATTGGTTTTCATCCGTCTTGGACTGATATATCTCTGTTTGTTTATGCTTATGGAGATTTGTGTGCATATATGCTTGTGTACGTGGATTATATTTTGTTGCTAGGCAATAACTCTACTTTAGTTGATGATCCTCATAATTCAGAATCTAGGATCTTGGTAAGCTACTAAGGTTCTTTCATGGTATTGAAACTGTGTTTGATGATGATGTTGTGATCTTGTCTCAGCGTTAATATATGTTTGAGGTTCTACGGAAGGCAAGTATGGATTCTTTTAAACCTTTGGCTACGCCTATGTCTGCTACTGTGTCTCAGGCTGCGGATGATACATCTTTGTTGGATGATCCTACTCCTTATAGACATTTAGTTGGGTCATTGATGTATATGCTTGTTACTAGACCTGATCTTTCATTTGCGGTCAATCGTTTGTGTCAATTTATGCATACTCCCACTCAACATCACTTAACAGCTCTGAAGTGGGTTCTACGCTATGTTAAAGGCACGATTGATATTGGGTTGCGGCTCTCGCAGTCTTCGGCTACTACAGTTCATGGTTTCTCATATTCTAACTAGGTTGGTTGTCACCTAGATATGAAGTCTACGGCTGGTTTTGCTATTTTCTTTAGTTCTAATATGGTATCGCGGGTGGCTTGGAAACAGCGTACTGTTGCGCGTTCTTCTATAGAGGCCGAATACAAAGCTCTTGCTGATGTTGCTATGGAGGTTGCCTGCATTTAGTCTTTATTGCATGAGCTTTGTTTGTCCCTTAATTCTATTCATGTACTTTTGTGTGATAATCTTGGTGTTACGTATTTATGTGCTAATCCAGTATTTCATGCCCGGACAAAACACGTTGAAATTGGTTATCACTTCGTGAATGTGTTGCTTCTAGTGAGCTAAAGGTGAATTTTCTTTCAACAAAAGTTCAAGTGGCAGATATTTTCACAAAGCCACTACCTGGTCCACGATTTACTGATTTATATGAGAAGGAGTCGGAGGCCGCCAGAGAGAGCTTAGCTCGTCAGGAAGCGAAGATATGAGACCTGGAAAAGAAAGTAAAAGCGGGTAAGAAGAAGGCTAAGACAGTTAGGGATGTCAATGTGCCCCGTCCCCGACGACGGGGACGGGGATGGGGAAAATTTGCAGGGATCGAGGACGAGGATGGGGTATTTGTGGAATTCCCTGCTGGGGGCGGGGATGGGGATAATTAAAAGAAAATTAAAAAAAAAATATATATATATATATATATATATACATATATATATATATACATATATATATATACACATATATATATATACACATATATATATACACATATATATATATACACATATATATATATACATATATATATACACACACACACACACACACACACACACACACATATATATATATATATATATATATATATTATTTATTTATTTTAGTTATAGAATTAAACTATTATAGACTATAGTATGTTGGTTAGATTTAATTTTAATTTTTGTATGAAACTTTATTTGTTTAGCAATTTCTGTATTATTCTGTATTACTACGTAAATTTGAATTTGTGTTTAGCAAACTGTATTTTAATGTCAAGAATTTTATGGGATGAACAACAAATGTGGCTTTTGATTTAGCAATAAATGTGTTAAATTTAATTTTAATTTCTGTATGAAACTGTACTGTATTTGGTTATTATACTGTTTGTGTATTATACTGTTTAACTTTAATTTTTTTATTATACCGTATTTGTATTTTGATTGAAATTTAAACTTCGGTAGTTTGTATTTTTTTAAATAGCTATTCTTTTTGTCTTGTTTTTTAAAAAATTGGACTAAAATAACACTTTGACTAGGAGTTGACCGGAGATGGGGATTCCCTGTCTCCGCCAAATTCCCCGCGAGGACGGGGATGGGGATTTTTTCCCCTTCCCCGCCGGGGACGGGGACAGGGACAGGCCCGGCGAGGTAGCGAATCCCAGGCCAACCCCGTATACGAAGTCTGCTCCTACCAAGGTGCCTACTGCTTAGCCAGAGTTCGAGAAGGAAAAGACCCCTGCGACAGAGTGAAGTGACATTCAATCGGTAGCCCGAACTCATTATGTCGGGTACTAGTTCTTGTACGAGTATAAACTTCGGGAGTTCGACCCCCCTTGTGTTGAGCAACTATGTTTAATGCCCTTCAAGCCTTTTATCTAATATCTTAGTTTCTTGTTAGTTCTTTGTTTTGGATTCTCGCATTTAGACAACTTTATTTAAATAGTGTCGGCCTTGCCGACTACTAGGCATTTAGTCATTTTATTTTGCTGACGGGACCTCGGTCCCAATTGCACCGAATGGTGAAACTTCACCATTTTGGCTTTTTATTACAACTGTTAGGCCATTTCATCTCGGACGACGTCCTCAATTCAGGATTCCCACGTCTTGATACACTTGATTTATATAACCGTGGTGTCCGGGTTCGACTCTTTCTAATGTCTATTTAAGATCGACATCAATTTCGATCAGATAATTAAATTCGTTGTTAACGTTTGTCGGTTTTAACCTCAAATTATTTTCAAGCATACACTCGATTTTAAGTTGCTTGTCTGTGTTGACTTTCTACCTTTAACATTGATCGGTTTCGTATTGGAATTATTCATGCATAGCTCGAGGTTAGGTTTTACCCTTGGGTGCGAAGCTTTTCGTTTTTCCTTTCCCTTCTTCTCAAGTTTTCCTTTCAATCGTGGGTCGCGGGTTCTTTACCAGCCCCCCACTCCCTGTGGTGCTAGGGTTGGCATCACAAGGGAGTACAATAATGTCAATTCGTTATAACCATTTACGTTTAGGTTGGTTCATGTTGTCGGTCTATCATGCCAACAAACCATACTTATCAGGATCGGTAATGAGCATTTGAATAAGTCGTCCGCCCTTGAATTCTTACAATACTGAGGTCGACTCTATGGATCGGTTTGAACGTTTTAGTGTGTAATAGCTTTTATGACCGGTTTATCGTATCATCCACACTTTTGCTCGGGATTTTCATTATTTTGATCTTTGCTAGTTTGTGTATGCTTGTAACTTGGTATTCTCGGGTCCATTATTAAGTTATTATGACATTGTGATCGGTTTGTACTCCAATCTTTTGATCAGATCAGTTGTGATTTAGAATTTGAGGTCGGGAATACTGTGATCCTTATATCGTTCTTCGGCAATTGCTTGAGGCCGAGTTGAGCACCACACGGGTTGATCATCTTGTGGTCTAAAGACCGTTATGTGTCGACTCCTTGGACGTCGGATTTCGTATCGATCTAGGGATCGAAATTGCTACGGTCTAGGGATCGACTCCTACTGCCTTGAGGTCAAGTTTTTTTCTTCCCTCGGAGTGCGTGTCGATCTTTAGATCATTAATGAGGATGCTTCTTCTCTTTATTCAAGCTCTCAGCCTAGGGATTGGTATTGATCTTATGATCACTAAACAAGGACGTTTCTCCTCCTTGCCCTGTTCGGGGTTTCCCGATCTAATGACTATTCTTCATTTTAATATTGTGATTGTTGATGACGACGCTTCCCCTCAATATCCCTTTCTAGGGTTTTATGGGTCGAGATACCACTCAAGCTGACTCTTAAGGTGGGGTTCCGGACCTGGCCGGCCAAAATCGTCTACTTCGTAGGGCTTGCGGCGAGATCTGATATTGGTCTTTACTATTACGGTCTAAGGACCGACTTGTACTGAATTGGTCAAGCTTATCTTCCGATCTTCGCATAAGTCGGTCCTTTTAAAGTCAGGAAGAACTAGATATGCAACATGATTTAGTCACTTTTCGGTAGGATATTTAACAACACAATTACATTTTGGTTCGACTATGTACAACCTACTATACAAATTAAATTATAGCCAGCGGCGATCGACTGATCGGCGGTTAGGGAATCTCTATCTTCAACGATGGCGATGAGATGCTTTAGCACGATGCTCTATAGGCCCTCGGGGGATGTCGAACGGATAGTCGGGACCCAGCGCTCGGGTCTAGCTGGATTTGCACCGGTCGGTCGACTTGCTCAAGTGGTCGAGTGAAATGTTGTTATGCCGCGACGCTCACCGGTGTTAATGCAAGTATCATGCCAGTGAAGGTCGTGACGACCGCATACATGGGCGGTTGGAACATGAGTTGGGAAGGGAAGGAACCTATCATAAAGGGGCTTGTAGGTGGACACCCCACCCGGGCGAGGCGAAATCCCACCCAGGGACTGAGCCGAGCATATAAGGACGTAAGCTCGGGGTGAGTGAATGTATTGCACCTGCACTAAGGGTGGTAACTCGAGTAACATTTGAGGAAATTGGTTCGGCCTGTAGTGCCGAAGTCGAGGCTTGCCGAAGTGACAACTGGGGGTGGAGATCGAAGCTTACTTGCTCGGGATGTTGCTTCACATCAGAGTTGGATTGGAGATGCATGATTAGGGACTCGGGCCCATAGCTATTAGTGTCAGTTCCCACAGACTGCGCCAAAATGATGTGGTAAATTCCACTTGGTTATACGTATTTATATTTAATACTGGAAGTAGCCGATCGGGAAGTCAAGACATGAGGTCGGAGGTTCCCGAGCATAGTAGTGCTTTATTGAGAGAGTTGCCCAAAGAATCCCTTAAATAAGCGTTTAGTGGGCTATTTATAGGAGTGAATAGAGGGACACATCCTGATGGATCGGCATGCGTGCCATGTGTTACTCATGCACTTGGTGGACTGGGGTTCCAGGGGAAAGCGTCCAAGTGTGATAGGATACATGTTTAGCCAATAGTTCTTAGGCTTGGGTTGAAGGTCGGTATTAACATGCGTCTTTAAAGGTAGAAGCTTCTCTATCTTATGAGGGAATACTTTGCAGGTTGGGTTGGTTAGTACCCATTTGGGTCGGATCAAATCGGGAAAGGTTCCTCGTTGCACGAGTAGTCAATTCCGATCTCCTCCCTTGGGCATACAGGTTGGTGTACCAGGATATACTTCCTATTAGTAGCATTCACGCCTAATGTAGTCTAAATAAATAAATTAAACTATAATGTGGTTTGACAAATAATTAGTGAATAAAGAATAAAATTGTGTATCATTTGTACACTTATAATATATGAGATTTGGGGTCGGGAATTAAACGCGTAACTTTATATTATGTTGGCACCATTAGACTATAACGACTTTTGGAAGAAAATATAGTAATATGAGACAGAATAAAACCAGCCATAAACTTTAACGTCAAATACTTCGAAAATTCGCCATTAAACGCCATTAACGTGATATAGAAGATATTAATTAATTGCCACAAGTTCACAAATTTGAGTCTTGAATTTGTTAGTTGTTATCAGTTGGTGGTCAACTTTTTGTAGCTTTGTGATCATTCATGTGGTGCGCATAGGTTGCTTTACAACTTATCCAAACTGTCAATGTTCTAAGTGGATATGATTCAAAATAATGCATATAGCATTCAAGTTATTGTACAATAAATTAAATATTCATTTATGTGGCTACATGCCCACATCAATTTGCAATTCCCCATTATAAACTCCATATTCATAAAAAGATGACGGGTAACAGTGTAACACTTGTCTAATGCTTGTATAATAGGATTAAACTATTGAAAGCGATTGAAAATTGCATTGTGGATTATGAGAGTGAAAGTACGTATTATTATTTCCTTCACATATGAATTCGTTACTGAAGACTAAACAAATGCTATTTTATTGGTGACGAGAAATGTACCCCGGTCCATTAAGCTTAGCCCATTATGAGAGGGATGTCAATCGGGCTCGAATTAGGTGGATTAACCCGAAAAAACTCGAAACAGACATGGCTATAGCCCGAACGGACTAGCCCGATAAAAAAAATTAGCCCGATGAGCTGAGCCTGAAACCGATAAGCCCGCATAAGGATAGTCTGAAATTAAATGGGCTAGCCCGATAGTCAAAACAATTAAAAACTATTCTTTATTATAGAAATGATGTGAAACATAACATACATGGAATTTATAGGTGAGTTCATCTTTAGTAATTCTTTTATCACTAGGTACACTTTTAAATAAAATTTAATAAATATATTACAATATAAGTTATTTTTACAATAATAAATAATGAAAAGTTAAAAACTTATTGTGACACACGGTAGATAATTTGTTTAGGCTAGTGTCTTTTCAATGCATTTGTTAAGTGTTAATTATGCAATTAGTTTTGACTTTTGATCCTATTAGTAATTTAGTAGTAAAGTTAATAAGTAAAAATGAGCAAATTAACAAAAGTCAAAGAAAAACTTTTCAATTTTCTCTTTGAATGGCAGAAGAAACATATATCATTTTATCTCACAAAGACACAATTTAGCAAGCTTTTCAATTTTCCCTTTGAATGCACGTGAACATTGCCAAATGCTAAAGTTAGGCTATTAATCCTATTATGAATATTTTAAAAATTGTAAGCTATACACATGCTTTCTCGTTGAGAACCAATGTCGTTTTTCTCTAAACTTTTAATTTTGCAATTGCATTTATTAAATTTTAATGTGCTCAATGCTCATCCGGTTGACCTGTTCTAACTTCTAATGTTCTATCGAATATTCAAATGCAAGTATTCATTTATCTCTTGATTTAAATTTTAAAGTGCCAATATAATGCTCATCCAGTAGACCCATTCTATTGAATCCGGATCCAGTTGACGACTTGACCCGTTTTATCGAATGTAAGTATTCATTTTCGATTTTAGTTCAAATATTCTAGCCCGCTCGAAGTTTAGGGTTAGAGTTAACCCGAATCCGAGAACAAAATAATAATTAACGTAACCGACAACCCGAATCCGATAAGCCCGACAACGCTAGCCCGAAACCGATAGAGCTAGCCTGATTGACATCCCTAATTATGAGAGGTGTAAGAGTAACACTATTGGATCTTTTTCTTGGATTTTTGGGGGGTTTTGTACAGCTTTTGGCTGGGGTGGAGCTGAAGCGCTAATTATATTGTGGATTATGGTCCAAAAAATATTGTGGATCATGGTTCAAAACAGTGTTGTTTCTTTTAATGAAAAGAAAGAGGTAACCATTTGCATCGCCCGCGTCGTAATGTGTAAAGTAGCTTTATTTGTGTAACATATTCAGTTTCATTTTATATACACTATAGTTTCCTTTCAACACAACTACAGTTTCATTTCAATATAATTACAATTTCATTCGACATTATACACACAAATATGTGAAACTATTATTCAGTTTCATTTTATATACACTGTAATTTCATTATACCACAACTACAGTATCATTTCGATATAACTACAGTTTCATTGGACAATATACACTCAAATATGTGAAACTGTTATTCAGTTTCATTTTATATACACAACAGTTTCCTTTCAACAAAACTACAGTTTCATTTCGTTATTACTACAGTTTCATTCAACATTATACGTACACTTAAATATATGAAATTGTTATTCAGTTTCGTTTCATTTTATATACACTATAGTTTCATTACAACACAACTACAGTATCATTTCGATATAACTATAGTTTCATTGGAAAATAGACACTCAAATATGTGAAATTGTTATTTAGTCTCATTTTATATACAATGCAGTTTCATTTCAACACAACTACAATTTCATTTCAATTCAACTACAGTTTCATTTGATAATATAAAAACAAATGTGAAGCAGTATCATTTGAGATAAACTGTAGTTTTCTTTACGAAGCTCCGTTAAAATGTGACAGCAGCCGTTTCTTTACTTAAAGAAACGGTGCCGTTTTTGGACCATAGTTCACGATATAACTATTGGAACTAAAGAGTGAGGAGAGAACATGTATTTTTGCTAATAAGGGCATCCACAATAGATATTTTAGTGTGGTTTTTGAGTAGATTTTTGCTGAAGTGGAAGAGATAATGAAGAGAGAGAATGCTTGAGATTGTTGCAGGAAGGCTTGATTTTTGTCTCCAAAAGTGGGCTCTACCAAAATAAAGAAGCAATGTTGCTCAATCGCGTGAGCAGCATCAAAGTGCCCAGTCGAGTGAATACACAACACGCCCTCGATGGGAGCACTAGACTGCATTTTTTTTTAAGTTTTCTTTCCAGATTTTGTTTTTCTTTGTTTTTTTTTTCTTCCCTCTCATATACTCTTTCATAGTCGCACGTGTAAAAACTTGTCAAAATCTAGGTTATTGACGGAAAAATACACTCAAAATGCCTTTCTAAATTCCCTCATGTATATTCAAAATGTTCTCCCCTTTTATAGTGTCTCAGGAGGTGACCTTTTATAGTAGTCCGAGTGACCATTGAACTCAGCCTTGCTTTTATTACATTTAAAGTGCTAATAAATGAATAATAAATACCATAATTATTTCCTAATTGTTGCCATTCGTTATCTTCTTCCTCAATGTGCTTCATAATTACCTTTACTCTCTTCCATTAATGATCCATTAATGACTCCTTGAGAAAAACAAGCTAGACTTCACTGTTCTTTCGTGATCGACTTAAGGAGTCACTCGGTAGGTCGATTCCTCGTTGTTGGTGATTCTAGCAAGATTAGCATTAACCATCTTTGGCTTTGGCAAGACATATCTCTTTTTCTTGTCGCTTTACTCATCCTATCCTTCCGCCCGACCGACTCCTCCTAACCAGCTAAGTCGTCCGACCCACATACTCTGTAGATTGATCCACCCGACTCATCCATTCATCTGATTACTACTCCAACTTTCACTCGCTCGACCAATCATCCCGTGTCCTCCACTCACCTGGCCAATACGCCTGACTTCTTTACTCGCTCGGCCGATCATTCTGACTTCTCCATTCATCCGGCTAATATACCCGACATCTTTAATTTACTCGCTCGGCCGATCATTCTGACTTCTCCTACTCGACTACTCTCACCTCCTCATTAATTAGTTTCACCACCTTCTTGATTGGTTTCACCTCCTTTTTGATCGACCTGACCACATCAACCGTCCTGCACCATTTCACCCGACACATCTTCCCGCCTTGTCCTGGTCCTGGTCCATATCCCATCAGGTATGTTTATAAATATTTGAAAAAAATAGTGTCAAAATTCAAGGCAGATGAGCTTCAGAAGAGTCACGAGATTATTATACAAAATGTTTGCTCTAGACAATTTAGTAGATTTATTCAAGAAACCTCTTTTTACATTTTTTTGGAAAAATGTTTTTATATAAGGGGTGACATATACTTGAAGATTGGGTCTTAAAGACCAATAATTGTACTCTTTTGATTGAGTTTTGATATAAATTTCTTAATTAAAGTTTTTTAATGAGGCATCTAGTGAAGAATGAATGCACATACATCACATACTCTTTTTCTCAACTATTTTTTTTCTCATTGGTTTTTTTCTAATGAGATTTTAACGAGAAATGAGTATGATATAATAATGTCAGGGTGAGTGTTGTAAATAAATAATGTCCAATGGTATTATATTATGATTATAGGTCTTCATTCTTTATTAGATTGACTGATGAATAATAAAGGATTGATAGTTCTCTCTGTATCTAGTATCTATTCTCTACTTTACTGTATATTATTATATATGTCCACGCGAGGATAGGTTTGGTTTTACAACAACAATTTTTTTAAAAGAAATTAAAATCAAACGATATCATTTTACTCCATAGTACACACTGTTACATCGGCGGTGATCCATAATATAATTTGTCGCTGTGTCTCTTGAATAGATTGCTGCAACATCCTCTTCATGCTTTAATAAGAAGCCAAAGAATTAGAAGCCCAGGAACTTTTTCTCTTTTAAACATTCAACAACATCCTTAAGGCTCACATCAAAAGAAGTGAAGGTGATGCCCAAGCTCTTTGCCTTTCTCTGAGATACTTGGTATGTTCGTACTTCAGACAAGTCATCTTTATATCTATCACCAAGAAAAAAAAAAAAAATTCTTTTTAAATAAATTTCTTGTAATTTTTTGTTTTACCTAAGGACATTCCCATAAACAATTTCTTTACTTTTTAGCTAAAAATCTTACTTCTCAGGAATGGCAAGAGAAGGGTAAAGCTCGCCTACAATCTTCAAAACTTGAGAAGAGTGTATTGTTGTCCCAACCAAACAGTATCTTCCACTAGCAAATTGATAGTGTACTTAAGCCAAGACCCTAACTCCACCACAAAAGCTAGCTCATGAGTGGAGGTTTGGCCCCAACTTAAGTACCACTCCACAATCTCTTGTGGAGCTGATGTGGGATCGTATCACAGATTGTAACTCAAGTGCTTGGATATGTGCATTTATAACATCTCTAATATCAACAAAAGTATAGATTCCAGTAGGCATTACTTCCTTACCTGCGTGACATGACATTAATCATTGTATTCAGGCTGATAATAATGGTAAAAAAGAGTTAATACTCAATTTGATCATCGACTATAATGATTTTTATCAATTTAGTCTTAAACAATTTTTTGTGCTTAATTAAGTCATCAACTTTGGTAGTTTTCTTACTTTTTTAATTGAGTCATCTGTTAAAATAACTTGATAATTTCACTTCTATTAATATCCAATTCAACTATAGTAGTTTACCCAAGTCAGTCTTCGGCTATAGTAATTTTTATCCAATTTAGTCATCGACTACACTGATTTTTCTTAATTTAGTCATTATATTAATTCTAACCGTCGAAGACTCAATTTGGTAAAACCATCACAGTCGAGGACCTAACTAAGAACAAAATGTCTTTTAGGACTAATAAATCAAAAAAGAACAACTATAGTCGAGAACTAAATTGGGTATTAACTCGTAAAAAAATTATCATCACAACTTTTATCAACATAAGTTTAATTTGGTTCCTTTAATTTTTAAAAGAAATATTACCTTCTTTTATGAGGTCAAGAAACAATGCGTTTGAAAAGTTAAGAGTTGGGTGTAAAATAGGACCGATTACAATTGTAGGATGCAATACTACCAAGTCAATCCCATTTTCTCCTGCATATTTCCAAGCAGCTTCCTCGGCAAGGATTTTTGACAGGACATTCCATTGCTATAGTAATCAAAACCTCATATTAATTGGCATGAATTGTTTGATTATTTGTACTCAGGTTAGGGATATGACAGAAGATATGCACAAAAAAATTAAAACATTTACTAAAGAGACACAAACACACCTTTGCTTTCTCTGCATATTCTTTGTCTGAAAACCAAGTCTCATCTACTACTTCTTCGGGACTTATAGGATTTCTTTTAAACATAACTGAAGCTGTTGAGGATGTCACAATTACCCTTTTCACGGAAGCTGCTTTTGCACAAGATCCAAGAACATTTAGTGTCCCTTTTACTGCAGGATCCACTAGTTCTGCCTAAAACAGACAAAAAACATACGAAAATACAAAACTGGGTGATGATGAAACATGAGATTATTATGATTGGAAATATAAGTTGTAGGTTGCCTTCAAAGATTAAAACAAATAGAGAGTAATGAGGTAATATCAAATTTAGTCTTGACTATAGTGATTTTAATTTTTTTTGTTTTAGTCCTAAATGATTTTTTTGTGCTTAATTGGGTCTGGACTTTGATACTTTTGTTACAATCAAGAAAAAGTATTATAGTCGAAGATTAAGGGTGTGTTTGGAAGCCCGGAAAATGATTTCCGGAAATCATTTTCCGAGCTTGGGCTGTTTGGCAACCACTGGAAAACCCAATCAACGGAAAATGACTGGGTTTTCCGTTGACTAGGGAAAACAAGCTCATTTTGGCAGAAAATGACTTCCGCCAAAATTGGGTGGAAGTCATTTTCCGCCATTCATACGCAAGCGCCGAAAATTTCTTACGCAAATCCACATTTCCGGCAGAAATCGGAAACCAGAGCACGTGGTTTCCATCTGGTTTCCGCCGGAAACCGGGGGTGGGTTTTTTTTTTAATTAAAATATTAGTTTTAATATTAATATAAATATTTTAATATTTTAAATAAAATAATAAAAATGTATAATTATACAATTCTACTCAATTTCCAGAAAATGAACCAAACACACAAACACAGTTTTCCAAACTACATCCAAACATGGGAAATGAACTTATTTTCTGGAAAATGACTCATTTTCCAGAAAACATTTTTCAGAAGTCATTTTTCTACTTTCCAAACACAGCCTAAATTGAACATTAATAGAAGGGAAATTACAAGTTATCCTAACTGAGGAAGCATCAAAATCCAGGATCAAATTAAACACAAAAAATCATGTTGGATTAAATCAAGAAATATGAATTAATACTCGATTTGGCCCATCAACTATTAGGGTTTCACCACTTAGTTCTCGACTTTTAAACTTGCTTAATTTCATCTCAAACTGTGCAATTTTTACCAACAATTGTCCTTGGTCCAAACTAAAATAATCCTGATTGAGGATCATTTTGATTAACAATTGCATAGTTGGGGATAAAATTGAACAAGTTTAAAAATCGATGACCAAAGTGGTAAAATCCTAATAGTTGTGAAGGAACCAATCGAGCATTACCTCAAGAAAAATACTATAGTTGAGGGCTAAATTGGTATATAATAAGAGAGGAACACATGAAAGTTGACCTTAGTTGCAGATGGTGAAAAAGAAATAGGTGATGCTATGTGGAAAACACCTTGACATCCATTAATTGCAGGATCAAAAGAGGTTTCTTCAAGCAAGTCGGCTTCAAACAAATGCAGTCTTTCCTTGGCACCATCAAATGCAAGAAGATGAGCCACCTTGGATTGACTAAGATTGCGAACAGTGGCGTGGATGGTGTAACCACGGTGAAGCAAAAGCTTGATGAGCCAAGAAGCTATGAAGCCGGAGGCACCAGTCACGCATACCACCTTCATCTCCATGCTCATCTTCTTCTATACACTATTCTACCCAGCTATGCCGCTTTGGCTTTCCTTTCAAAGCTCCAGTTCCTGCAGCTAGTCTTAAAATAAATTTTAATTTGTTTGGATTGTTGTTCTTGGGCTTATGTATATGATAGGGAAATTGAAACTATACTTTTGGTTCCTACTTTTTTTTTTTATTAGTAATATTAGTACTATTACAAGGTAATATTTGTTCTATACTTTCTCTATCTATTGCAGTTCAAAGAGTCAATACCCCATCACCCGAGTACGTAGCATTCCCTCAATGAGAGCAACATATGTATCGCATGAGTATAAGATGTTTGGCATGGTAAGTTAATTTAAACAGATTAGTGTATTAATCGTTAATAACATTGCATCTTTAGTCCCCTAATATTATATAATTATTGAACTTCATTACTTTATGATGTTATTTTTATCATTTAGTTAGAATTAGTATTTATGGTTAAAAATGACGTACGTTTATTTGGACAAAATGAAACTTTAACTATGGATATTAATTCTAAATGACAATAATTAATAGCGTTATAAAAAAATTTTGCTAATATAATTTGATAATTATATAACATTAGTGGCTGAATTGAAAGTCTACATATTGACCATTAAAGGATTAAATATGTTAAAATTAATTAACAGCGACTAAATTTTAAAAAGTAAAAAATACTGGGCTAAAGGTGTTGTTTTCTTGCATTATAGCGACATGCCACCTATCCGACAACACTCACCAAACATTTGAATTTGATGACTAAAGAATCTTTAGTAAAGATTATTGAAATAGTATTATTAAGGTTGACATACAACAGTAAGAGAAATCATATGAACACTGTACATCTTTGGCGTGTTAGGCGGAAAGCACAAGTTAATGCAGGCTATATATAACGTGTGAGGAGGTCCACGTAGCATTGTAGATCTTAAATTGAAACAATGACATTTTGATATTTAAATTTGAACGGCCTACAAATAAGTCGAGCCGTTCGCGAGTGACTCGATCAAAGCTCAGTTCGGAATCAGTCAAGTTTGAACTCAAGCTGACTCATTATGTAATTGATAGCGTAAATGTAAACGGGTTTACGATTACGCTACGGATACGTGTGTTACGTGTGGTGAAGGATGCCGCTCGGCCGGTCAATCGGTCGCTCTACCGGTTGACGACTGAGCGGTAAGAAGCTATATCGCTCTACGGGTGACGAACAGTAACAAGGAGAGAACAAGAGAGACGAATGAGCAAATCACAAGTGTATTAGTGTAGTCCTGATGAGTCCTTCCTTTCCAGTGAGGGGAATGACCCCTCTTTATACAAAGTGGATTCACTATGCACATGGTGTCTGATATGCAAGTGGAGGGCATATGGGCTGTCACTCCGCAAAATGCGCATCGGTTTGCTCGAAGTGGTTGAGTTGCTCGAGGTGATGAAAACACGGATCCCCTGTTCCCGAAAAGTTGTCGGTCGTCACATCAAGCAACTGTCGCGCTCGTGAGCCTCCAATCCACAAGGTGTGTTGCTTCCGATCATGCGGCCGACGGACCGGGTGACCGTCGACGGACCGGTTGGGTGACCGTTGACGGACAGGTTGGGTGACCGACGGACAGGTGATTTACGGACTGACTAGTACATGTGCATATTTACCCATCAGTAATCAAGGAGAGCTCTAGGTCAAATATTTTAAGTTCGTAGCTCGTTAAGTCGCTCGTGAGCCATATTTTATATATGTACACGGGCGGAGCTACAATGAGAGCAGTTGGAACATATGTATGTGTGTATATATACACATTAGCAGCATAATAGTATGTGTACAAATTCTTGAAGAATTTAGCAGCTCCGTTAGTTGGAACTTTGGATATAACATGGAATTGCATGGGATCACATTCCACTAGCACTATTTTTGTATATTTTAGCTTCTTTAATTTTCTTTATTTTAACTCTTCCAACTCTTCAATAAATTAAATGTTTTTTTTTAACATCATTTAGTTAATGAAGCTTCTTTTCTTTATTTTAACTATTCCAACTCTTCAATAAATTAAATATTTTTTTAACATCATTTAGTTAATGTAGTTCACAAGCTTATATTATACTTCATCGTATTTGAACTAATTTAGAAAATTTTAAAGTTAATCTATTAAAAAGAAAATTAAAATTAAAGTATTTATGAATATTTTTTTTTGAGTACTACTGACTCTGTTGAATATAATGTCTTTTATATTCAAACTATTTTATCTAATTGATTATGTTTTATATTTTGTCATAAATATTTTTATAACATTTCAAAGTGTTTTAAAATTTCACCTTAGGGTCCTACCCAAGTATAGTTTTGACTTCTGATCTCCCCTAAATATCATGTAGTTTATCATAAATATTGTATTATAATTTATAATGTATTTTTTATTTGAACCATATTATAGTTGTTTGATATTTTGTCATTCACATTTTTAAAGTCATTTGAACTATGCGTCTACGCCCCCACTCACATAATTTTCTAGATCCACCCATGCGGTACTCGCCTTAGGCATTAAAACGATGCACTTTAAGTATACAAATCACGCACCTTGAGCTAAAAACATAAACCACATACCTAAAGTTTTTAAATAGTGCACCTTCAGTTGAGAATACACTGCGGACCTTAAGTACTCAAACCACACACCTTAAGAACACAAACCACGCATCTAAGGTTTTAAAATGACGCACCTTAAGTTTCAACAACTCACGCACCTTAAGCATACATATCACGCACCTTAAGTTTCAACAACTCACGCACCTTAAGCATACATATCACACACCTTAAGTAGGAAAAAAACATACATACATATAAGAAGGAAAACAACATACATACATACATACATACATGCATGCATGCATGCATGCATACATACATACATGCATACATACATAAAATTAAAATCTTTGCTTTTAAAATTAAAATTACACTAATTTAAGATTTTTATTAAGAATTGACCAGGGACAAAGATTCTCGTCCTTGCCTAATTTCTCACGGGGACGGGAATGGGACTATTTTCAATAGCCACACAGCAGCTCGCCATCGCCACTCCATTAGCCACACAGCAACTCACCATCGCCTCCACAACAGCTTCAACAAAACACTCGACAGTAGGCTGAGTAGGGTCACCCGTCGCAACACGGCGATTCGGTACTCCGGTGAGTAGTCGGCCCCAAGCAAGAAGTGCCTTCCCATTCGCAGCAAGGCAGTCCGGTAGTTTCTAGCTCGAGCTCGTACTGAAGTTGTATATGGAATGCATAGACAGTAATATTTTTATTTTTATTTTTTTCCTCATTTTTTATTCTATTGTTCAAAAGTAAAGAAGAAAAAAGATAATGAGTTTTATAATTACTAAAGATTTGAATCCAATAATATCATAACAAAAGTAAACAAACAAATATGATAATAGATATCAAATCTTATAATAGAGTACAAAGTCTCCAATTAAACACCACCTAAATAATTAAAACATCTATCCCTCCCTCAATGCCACCACATGAGTGAGAAGAAGCTCAAGAATTAGAAGATGAGGAAGTTTTTTTCTTTTAAACTTTCAATAGTATCCTTAAGGCTCACATCAAAAGAAGTGTAGTTGATCCCCAAGCTTTTTGCCTTTTCCTGGGATACTTGGTACGTTGCTACTGCAGGCAAGTCATCTTTATATCTGTGATTAGAAAATAAATTTTTTAAAAGATATATTTTCATAATTTTTTTTAAATTTTACCAAGAGCATCCTCAAAACCTCAAAAGCCTTAAAAACATTTATATAAATAATAATGTCTTTAGCTAAAATCTTACTTGTCAGAAATGGGAAGAGAAGGAAAAAGCCGGCTTGCAATCTTCAAAACTTGGGAAGAGTGCATTGTTATCGCAACCAAACAGTATCTTCCACGGGCAGAAGGTAACTCAAATGCTTGGATATGTGCATTTGCGACATCTCTAACATCAACAACAGGGTAGATTCCATTAGGTAATCCATCCTTACCTGTGTGACGTAACATTCATTAATTATTTTTATATTAATAGAAAAAATTCATCAAAATTTTAATGACTATAAATTTAATTTGATGCACTTTTCAATGAAATATTACCTTCTTTTACAAGATCTATAATGACTTTGCTTGTAGCATTAAGAGTGGGCTGCAGAAGTGGGCCAATAACAAGAGCAGGATGTAAAGAAACCAAGTCAATCCCATTCTCCTCTGCATACTTCCATCCAGCTTCCTCGGCAAGGACTTTAGACAGGACATACCATTGCTATAAAGAAAAAAAAAAAGAGTCACATAAATTAGAACAAATTAAAGTGTTTTGCTTATAATAAGGTTGTGTGGATCTCTTATCAAGTGTATATATGCATAATTACCTTTGCTTCTAAAGCAAATTCTTTATCTGTATACCAAGTCTCATCAATTACCGTCATTGGAGTTATAGGATCACGTTTGAACAAAATCGAAGCTGTTGAGGATGTCACCACTACCCTTTTCAAAGAAGGTGTTCTCACACATGATCCAAGAACATTTAGTGTCCCCTTTACTGCAGTATCCACTACTCCTACCTAAAATGTATATGATTTAGAAAAAAAAGAAAAAAAAAAAAAGAAAAAGTTAAACAAACAAAGGGGTATTAACATAATTAAGAAAAACAAATGGGTTGACCTTAGTTGCTGATGGTGATAAATCTACAGGTGATGCTGTGTGAAAAACACCTTCACATCCATTAATTGCATGATCAAAAGAGTTTTCCTCAACTAAGTCGGCTTCAAACAAATGCAATCTTTCCTTAGCACCATCTAATTCAAGAAGATGTGACACCTTACTTGGATCCTCTGCAATAATATAATATATACAAAACCAATGTATTTATGATTAGAGATATCTGATCAAATGTAGTCGCGTCTTTCCGTGCGATCGGTGCGGTATACACCACTATGTATACAAATATACAGAACTCAATGTTAGAAAATGCACAACAATAAAAATAAATAAAAACATTAAAAAACACACAACACACCCAAAATAATGCACCATAACTCCCCGGCCCCTAATTGTGTATTTTCAAACACTCTGTGGTGTAAATTTGTATACGTATGGTGTGCTTTTTAGTGATGCGTACCTAATGGTGCATATTTTTGTTGTGCATTTTCTAACATTGAGTTATGCATATTTGTATACATAGTGGCGCGGCCGCACTGACCGCACGTTAAGGCGCGGCCGCACCTAAACTCTCCTCTATAGATTAGATATATCAATTAGAGCACCTCGTTACCCTATCAGATTGTCAATCTTATTGATTGGGGCTTATCTAAAACCTTTAATTTCTCATAAATATATGTGAGAGGGAGTGAGAGAGAATTGAAAGACCATAATGAAACACATATATGAGGAGAAAAAGAGAGAAATAGGTAGGGGACTGACTGAGGTTTCGAACGGTGGCATGCACAGTGTAACCACGGTGGAGCAAAAGCTTGACAAGCCAAGAAGCTATGTAGCCGGAAGCACCGGTGACGCATACCACCTTCCCCTCTCCGCTCATCCTGGCCTCTTCTTTTAGATGATAAGTAGTCATATCTAGCAGCTTTGTCAACTTATATACTCACGCCACATCATATATGATACAAATTAATTAATTGACAAGTCTTTATGTGGTTAATTATTATTGTAATTTATGTCCTACGTGAATTATCCCTATCACCGGTGAATTATTAATAAGAGTTTATTACCGAAATGGTCCCTCGACTATTGCGAAATTACCAATTTGGTCCTCGATAATTTTTCGTGTCCAATTTAGTCCCTCGACTTTGAAATTTTTAACCAATTTGGTCCTCCGTTTATTTTACCGTTAAACATCCGTTAAATCGGGACCAAATTGGTAATTTTGCTATAGTCAAGGGACCAAATTGGTAATTTTTCAATAGTCAAGAGATCATTTCAGTGAAAAATTAGTTACCGATTTGGTCCCTTGACTATTGAAAAATTACCAATTTAGTCCTTTGACTATAGCAAAATTACCAATTTGATCCTGATTTAACGGATGTTTAACGGTAAAATAAACGAAGGATCAAATTGGTTAAAAATTTCAAAGTCGAGGGACTAAATTGGGCATGAAAAATTGTCGAAGACCAAATTGGTAATTTCGCAATAGTCGAGGGACCATTTCGGTAATAAACTCTATTAATAATGTAAATGTTGCATTTTAATTTTCAGAACGTGACAATATTGCCTATTTTCTTAGAAACATCGTTGTTATTGGAAGGAGAATAAACGTAGAATGAAAAATGGTGGAAAAAACTTTGTCTTCAAACAGGAAAAATGATAGGTAATCACATTTATTTACATCACTAATAATTTAAGAGAAGGGTAATATATGTCACGTTTTGAAAATGAAAAACAGCATCTACACCACTAATAATTCAAATGTAACATTGATAATTGTCATATTCTGAGGGCATAATAAATTGTAATTTTCCATTATTCATATTCTCGGTTGCACTATAATATTAATACTATTGAGAGCCTTTAGCCAGTCGAAAGATATACATTATTCGTATTTACTAGAACCATTATTTAGCCTAATAATCAAGTGATCGCTTATCTCTAGCACTATTTGGTCCGAATCTCAATAGGTATATTTGAATGTCCGAATTGAGAATTATACATGTAATCTTCTATTATTTAGTCTATTTTTATCCTGGTAATGTTCTATCACTTTTAGCAAGGCGTTTGGTTGGAGAGAATTTCAATTCCATTCCCACTTAATTTCAAAGGTAACTAAATTCTTTAGTTTGGTGGAAGAAAATTGCAATTCCGTGGAATTACAATTTCCTAATTTTTATGGAATTAGAATTTCATGGCCCCCTAGGATTTTAATTCCGTGACAAAATTACTCCTCCTTTTTTAAACTTAAAATTAATGTCTGCCCTTCCTTTCTAGATGATAGCGTGTATTATTTTTCGACTAATATCAACAGAGAACGTCGTTTCTGAGCAATAATCATTTTAGGTCAACCTTAATCAAGTATGTTTTCTCAAAACTCTCAAGTATTTAAATTTGATGTGTATATAGCATATTTGCCTACATTTTGAAAAACAAAATTTTGAATTTAATATGCATGTTATACTTTTTGGGTGTTGGAATATGCAAACGGGTCCAAGAGATACTTGTCATATAAGATGATTAATAACAACAACAATGGCATTTTGCACTTTATAATACTTATTTCCTTTCAATTCTCATGTATACCAAACATTGGAATTGAAATTCCCAGTAATTTTATTCCTGCAAATCAAACACTGGAATTTAAACTCTCACTTTAGTCCTACATTATTCTTTTCCCATGGAATTACAATTCCTTTCCCACATAATTCATTCCCTCTAACCAAACGCCAAAAGTTAGTCTTATCACCAATTATCATATTTTAATTCACCTAATATTATTACATCTCAAGCACTTTGCCCTTAATTGGACCGGCCCGGTGTAAACGGGAATTAATTTAAGTATGGTACGAATTTAAAGGTATCTCCTACAATTAAGGTCGGTTCAAGATAGCTCGTGGTTTAAAAAAAAATAACAATAATACCTTTAAAAAATATTGGGCCCCTTCCCGATAAGGCAAGGTGAGGCCTGAAATAAAAGTTTACAATAAGACACTTGAAAGGCTATATATGGCAAGTCGATCTCTCAAGACATGAAAGCATTTAATTTTTTTTTCTTTTAAATAGAATCTAAAGTGACAATGTTACATAAACTTGTAATCTCATCACATTGCTAAGATGCGAAGGTCTTAGAATTATAACATGATTTTAGATAACTATAAGATTATTATTATTATTATTATTATTATTATTTTTTTTTTGAAAATCATGGTAAAATGAAACAGTATTAAAGCAGCCATACATAAATTCTAACATCAAATAGTTCGGAAATTTTGCATTGAACTTGATTAACACCATGAACAGAAGATATCCATTACCACAAGTCCACAAATTTGCCTTTGTGTGAATTAAAATTCAAGATTAATTATTGGATTTATTGCTTTGTGAATTATGAGTGTGGAATTATTTCTTTGCCTTCAAATTTGACTCTTGTCACCAAACTAAATACTCCATGTTATTGGTAATTTAGATCAAGTATGCCATCTTATTGGTAATTTAGATCAACTATGCCATCTATCGCGCGCTATATGATTGAGTCTATAATTCAATTATAATTAATTGGAATACTAAAACTATCATTTTATCTCCTTGAATTAAAACCTGCTGGTTGGAAAAACATATACTACCTTATAAAAAATTATGAATAAAAAAAAAAAAAAGAAAAGCAGATAATATAGTATAACTAAAAAGATAATTATGTATATGTTGCAAAACAAAAATTTATGTAAAATCACCGGATATATAATATGTTGAGTAAAAATGTACTCCCTCTCAGTCCCGAATTATCTGTCCGATTTGCTTTTGGCACAAATTTTAAGAAAGTAAAAAGAAGTTAACTCGTTTTCCCTCTTTGCCCCTGTACTTAGAGACAATTTTGCTACAGTAAATTCCTTCATCTCAAATCGTATCATCTGAATCTGGACTCTGGAGTTTTCTTCAATAAATTAAAATCATCATCTCTACTTTTCCTGATAAAAAAACGAAAAGAAAAGGAAAAAAAAAAAAACAAAAAACATAGAGTAGTGGTGTTTACGAATAGATCTATGGGTATTTCAGAGAGTGATGGAATTGATACTTCACAAAATTGATCGGAGATTGAGATGGTGGCGACGTTGATTTAAGATACGATGAAGGCGGCTAATGTTCCTGTGGAGTCATACTAAGGTCCAATCTCTTCGCGAAGCTTTGTGAGAAGAGGAATATTGGGGATCTCATCTTGAGCGTAGGCACTAGCGGCGGCGACGCTGTTGTTGTTGCTGCCGGGGGTGCTGCCCCAACCGTTAATGCTCCGGCTGCGGAGGAAAAGAAGGAAGAACCAAAGGAAGATAACAACGACGACATGGGATTCAACTTGTTTAACTAGGATGGAGGGTTTACTAGTTTTGATAGATTTTTGTTTCTTGTTCACATTGACACTTTCAAGTTCTGAAGAGAATTACTCCATTGTTTAGTTTTACGAGATTCATCTTTGTGGTATGTGGACCTGTATTGTCTAATAATCTGAGTGGATGCCAGCTATGGGCTATTAATGAGTATAGAGCAATTGTGATAAAAGTTAAAAAGGGTAAAATTGGAAAGTAAAAGAATAATTATGTTCATTTTTAGAAAGTGGACAATATTTTGGGACGGACAAAAAAGGAAAGTAAGACAGGTAAAATGGGACGGAGGGAGTAGTATTTTTTTTTTTTTTGAAAATAAAAGTAGCTATTCCAATAATTCATAACATAAAACGTTTACATCAATTATCAATGAAATGGTAAATCATTCCTTATAGTCAGACATAGAAACAACTTTTCTAACTATGCTATAGAAAACTTGAATCGCAGACTGTTTCATAACTATGAAGCTATGTTCCTTCAGGGAGCTTAAAGCTTCTTCAAAGATCTGGGTCTTCGTCATCATTCTTTTTTGCTCGCCCAGGATAAGATCAACACTTGTCGAAACCAAACTAAACGATTTATGCTAATGAAAATGAAAAGCTCGTGAAAGTAACGAGAGGAAAAATGCTCGTGAAACTAACGAGAGGAAAACACAATAATAGAGAAAAAAAAGTGGTAAAGTCAAAGTAGGGTTGGGAGTTCAAGACTACCAACACAAACCCCAATACCTACATACTATTATTTTATTCAAAGGGAGAGAAAACGGAAGAAGAAGATCTGTGGCGGTGGTCGGAGGCGGACGGAACTGCGACGGTGGTCGGGGCAGAAGAAGAGCGAGAGCAAACATGGAAGGTGACCAAAACTGCCGACTCAAAGCTCCATTAGAGCTCCGGCCAGAGGCCAGCGGTGGAAGCCGAAGTTGAGCAGCACATAAAGGCTTTTGTTTTAGAGAGAAAAGGGAGGCAGCATTAGGGTTTCTTCTAAATGTAGTATTTTTTAAATTATATTTCAATTGAAAATCTCTACTTATCATGGTTGCAGTAGGCGCTAGGCGGGCGGTATAATAGCGCCTAGCGCCTAAGCGGTACCTAGGCAGCGACCTATAAACACAAAAAAATAATTCATGTATGTGGGTGTTTTGAATACTACTGACTCTATTACAATGCAGTATCTGTTCATAACTACTTTCTCAACCTATTGAAGCACAAGAATCAGCATTGCCTCCACTGAGGCCACCTCCTGTATAAAGGGATGGGTTTGATGCCACTGGACCACAAGGTCCTTGGCTATTACAATATTATTTATAATAGGCTAGAATAAAAATAAAAGGATATAGTTGTAATTTGATTCTAATCTATAATAAAGGAAATTAATGTAACATAGTAATTTGCATATATTAAGGACTCCTAATCATGGTAACCCAGTAAAAGTTATTGTGTGATCTTTTTGTTTGAATGTAACACAGAAGTCGAAAGAAAAGGAAAGAAATTCTCACAGCCAACCAGGAGACCCCATGGCCAGCAACAATACGGGTATGTATGTATTAAAATGGATATGTTGAGTTTTACAATGGTTCGCGGTGTGTGCGTCCGAGGGTCATGGTGTGTGCATGGGTCTGGATAATTTGTGGTTAGGCGCTGTATGCTATATGCGAATTACATTATGCAATTTTGCGTCCATTAATGCAGTTAGTGTTGGTTGGTTTTACGATTTTTGCTGATAACTGTATGCGTTAGTGGTTTACCCGGATGGTAAAACTCCAATTGGCGGTAGTGGAATATGTAGTTTAGGTTTAGTTGGTGTGTGCGTTGTAGGTTGATGGTGTGTGCATACGACTGGGTAGTTTATGCTTGTTCGGAGGTTCTTTTATGCGAATTACATTATGCCATTTTTCGTCTCCATATGGAGTTTTTCATGTTTGATTTTGGTATTTGATTAGTAAGGGTTTGCGTTAATGTTATAGCGGGTGGAAAGGTCCCAATTTACAGCGTTGTAATATAAAATTCATGTTGACGTGGTGTGTGCATGCGTGAGTGGTAGTATAACACCCCGGCTCGGCTGTACCGAACAACCGGAGTAGTTACCGCCACACCTAGACTAAACCCAATCACATAGGATTCGTTCTAGGTGCACAGGCTAAAGATAAGGATACTGCATTATATCAACATAACCATCAACTTAAAATGCATTTTCATAGCATCAGTAAAGTGTGGCTGAACTAGCTACCGAAAGAACCAAGGTTTTAAAATACAGCCCATCAAAAGAGTTAAGCTAGACCCAACTTTGCTAGTCATTCTAGAACTGGCATAGCTACAAAAGATATATATACACAAAAGATTAGACTTGACTCCCCCACCCTAGACACTACTTAGTCTAACGAGTGGTACACCAGGCCAGTGTAGGTACCCCAAACGACGTGCCACTCACCCTCAAACCAGGTGATGTGGTCCAGAAACTTGCAAGTATTAATATACATCATCCACTCATCGTGATAGTCTGGGGGACTCGGGTCCCACGGGTAGGGATAGCGAACCACAAACTCAAGAGGATCACTATCGGGTAAGATCTCTATGGGATAAAACCCATAGCTAGCTTGGATGACGTCAAAGGGACACAACGGCTCGACAGGGGCCGGGGACCAAACCGGTACCGCCGGAGAGACAGCAGTGGGAGCAGGATCAGGAGTACAAGTCAGTACAGGAGGATCTGGTGCATAGCCGGGGGCGTACGGGTCTCCATCAAGTATGTTCTGGGCATAGTCGTCGTAATCTAGTACCGGGAACTCGAACTCCGATGGATCGGAGTCCACTGGGCTCCATGAGCCCACACTAGATTCCATCTGATAAAGGACACAATGAAGTGTAGTTAGCACGACGGCTAAGTAAGGAAATCCATTGTCACTCGAAAGTAAACAAAGGTTTCAAAATAACACAATACTTAATACTGTAAACTTTACCCATCCGTTGCAATCTACCTGCACTCAGATTAACAACAAAAACAGTACAATATAGTGTATGAGTGCCATCAACATATAATACTTTCATCTCCGAGAATTCCATCATTTAATTCAAAAGTGAGTTCAACAACGCACTCTATACTGTTCAGAACTCGCGACATTTTATTCTTCAATCTAGTTACGGAGTAACTAGATTTTACATAGTTAGTAAAATTACTTAGTTTCTCTCTGGATAAGTGTAGGGTGGTCTTAGAATGTTTCAAGAACCTCGGGCCGCGGCACTTATGCCTCCCGCAGGTCAAACATCCCAATAACTTCGGGGCCCCGGCTCACAAGCCTCCCGCGAAGTCAAACATCTCAATAACTTTAGGGCCCCGGCTCACAAGCCTCCCGCAAAGTCAAACATTCCACTAACTTCCGGGCCCCGGCTCATAAGCCTCCCAAGAAGTCAAACATCTCGATAACTTTCGGGCCAAAGCCTCCCAAGAAGTCAAACATCTCGATAACTTTCGGGCCACAGCCTCCCAAGAAGTCAAACATCTCGATAACTTTCGGGCCACGGCTCCCGCAGGCCTCCCGTAAAGTCAACATTTCAATAACTTCCGGGCCCCGGCTAGCAAGCCTCCCAAGAAGTCAAACATCTCGATAACTTTCGGGCCCAAGCCTCCCAAGAAGTCAAACATCTCGATAACTTTCGGGCCAAAGCCTCCCAAGAAGTCAAACATCTCGATAACTTTCGGGCCACAGCCTCCCAAGAAGTCAAACATCTCGATAACTTTCGGGCCACGGCTCCCGCAGGCCTCCCGTAAAGTCAACATTTCAATAACTTCCGGGCCCCGGCTAGCAAGCCTCCCAAGAAGTCAAACATCTCGATAACTTTCGGGCCACGGCTCCCGCAGGCCTCCCGTAAAGTCAACATTTCAATAACTTCCGGGCCCCGGCTCGCAAGCCTCCCAAGAAGTCAAACATCTCAATAACTTTCGGGCCACGGCTCCCGCAGGCCTCCCGTAAAGTCAACATTTCAATAACTTCCGGGCCCCGGCTCGCAAGCCTCCCAAGAAGTCAAACATCTCAATAACTTTCGGGCCACGACTCCCGCAGGCCTCCCGTAAAGTCAACATTTCAATAACTTCCCTCCCGCAGGCCTCCCGTAAAGTCAACATTTCAATAACTTCCGGGCCCCAGGCCTCCCGTAAAGTCAACATTTCAATAACTTCCGGGCCCCGGCTCGCAAGCCTCCCAAGAAGTTATCATCTCAACAACGTTATCCAGAAACTAAGGTTTTCAAAACATTCTTTCTTCCTTGCGTTTGATTAATATATTCATGTGATGACTCAAACAATCATTCTTATCCAAATGTATTTTTAAAATACACATATTTGTCAATGGTTTTTCACCATGAAAAATTCCAAGTGATAAGAGTCACATTTATTTCTTAAATACACAATTTTTCTCCAAGTAATGACTATAATTACAAAAATAGTATTCGAGCTTTCAAAAATTTACTCGGTTGCCCGTAGGCCTTCCAAACGTCATAACACTCGGGAATAAAAACATCGGGGAAAAGTTCGGTCGAAAACGAGTCCGCGTCGCGCGGACTCGCGGTTGCCCGCAGCAGCGAACGCACGACGGACGCGTACGTCCGAGCCGCGTCCACTGGTTCGGCAAATGGCACCGAAACTGGGCGCCCACGGACGCGCAGAGGACGCGCGTCCGTGCCCGCGTTCGGCCTCTAGGCCGTGACGCCGAAACTCCGCCCGCGTCCGGCCTCTCGACCGTGACGCCGAAACTCCTGGGCGTCGATGGACGCGCGTCCAAGGCCGCGTCCACTCGATTCTGCCCACTTCGGGCAGAAAAATGGGGTTGTAACGTCCCGATTTTCGACTATTTTCACAAGTACAAGCCTACAAGGACGTAAACACAGCATATTCATGCATAAATCAACTATGAACATGCATACAAAAATTACAAAATAATCAAGATGTAGTCTTTTGAGCCAACTTGTAGATCCATAAACTTAACACGTAATTTTTAAATAAATCCTAGTCACATAATTTACTAGCATTTGATCACCTTCAAGTGACTACACCAACTTAAGGGATTCCTAACCTCTCTAGAAGATTTTAAAACCGTAGAAAGTTGATGATCTTCTCCTTCAAACCGTTCACCAAAGACCCTAATAGAGCACTTGAGTTGGAGAGATAGTTAGGGAGTCCTTGGTTCACAATGTAGAAGACTAAGATTTCCTTTCTCTTCTTTTCCTTCTAATATTTTCGAAAATGGAGATGAGAGTGGGTATGATGAGAAGTTTTGGATGATGGGAAGTTTAGCTTGTAGCTTAAGGGATCAAGTATATCATTCCCATACTTCTTATGACAAGCATTAATTAAATTTACCATGTGGTAATTAAGGATGACACTTGTCAATCTCCCATGGTGGCTCTTGAAGAGTAATATTTACTTTGCCAGTTTGGGGTTAAATCAGATAAAGGTTCGGAGGATTATAACTTAATTCGGGAAAATTCTAACACCAAAATTATCCTAAAAATAATCCCGTCAACATCCACTAAAATTGGGAATTTTTCGGTATTTCGCGAAATATAGGTACGAAGGTCTGTAACAATTTTTCCCTTACAGTCCGTTTAAATTTTCACTTGAACTAACTAGAAAGTTCAGGCTTAATCGTATCATACTTAATAATCTATCTTCTAGGAAAAATTCGAACTGTATAAGCATCCTTTAAAATTTTACGGTTCGTGACCGGTATGTAAATCGCAGCTTATTAATAACTAGTCTAAAAAAAAATTTCTTTCGAACACCGAGAGACCTTCTCGTAAATGTCATAGCTTAAAAAAAAAACTTTCGAGTCTTAACTTGGTCGGAAAAATCGAGGGGTTACAGGTAGCGTGTGCATAACTCTGGAATTGTAATATATATTTTAAGTTAGGAGTAAGCACTAAGGTGTTTGGATTTGTGAGTATGGTCGTGTGCGTATTTTTTGGTTTTGATTTAGCATTCTGATTTAATGCACAGACAGTAGAAGGTAATTGTATAGACCGAATTAGAGTTGAGTGTTATTGTGCACAGACAGCTACACTGATCCACACAGAGAGCCGCAGTAAATAATTAGTTCATGTTAATCGTTGGGAAATACCCTTTTATGAGATCGAAGTAGTGTGCGCGTATGCACCTCAACGTGTGCATGTTCCTGGTATTACAGTACAGTTATTATGGCATATGTACTTTATCCATGGAATTTATATAAATAGGTGTGTGCAGTTTAGTGGTCTGATGTACACACCTGCATGTGCACAGGTAACACCATATGCACCATATCTCAAACATATGTGATTATTAATAGAGATCATCATATCTCAAAAATCACTACAGTAAATTCCTCATATTGTTGCAGTCATGCACACACTAATTTCCTAATATGTAAGCACAGACATAGGCGCGTGTGTCGTCAGGCACTCGGGCTCAGGCGTGTGCAACAGTCTAATTGTATTTGTGTCTTGATTGTGGTTCTTTTTTGGTGCGTGTGTGCCCGATATTGATGATTTGTGCAACTGTGTTTGGATGTACTAGGTGCGTAATAGGGGGTTTGGTTTTAAGTAATTGCAGTAGGTGCGCGGATGTTCATTTAGGGTTCACTTAATATTTAACTACACATACACGACTAGTTTGATTTGTTTCTTGCGAAGTGTGTGCATTTGGCATAGGTGGTGTGTGCAAAAGTCTTAGTAGGCTATAAAGGGTTTGGAATGTTTTGTTTTGCGCAGAACTTTTACTTTGTTTGTGATGCATAGGTGAGCGCGTTTGTGAAATTAGACGTGTTCAATACTATGAGACTTGTCTGGGGTGTGTGGATCACGTTAAGTTGGTAATAAAAGGTTTGTTTTGCTCGGAACTTGTAATTTGTTTCTAATGAGTAGGTGTGTGCTTGTGTGGTGTAGGGCGTGTGCAAAGTCTGAATAGTGTGTGCAATCATTCATGCACACACTCAATAACTCCAAGGCAAACAACTCACCACCAAAGAACTACTTTAAAACACAACTCAAAACTATTAAAATAGCAACCTGGACACCCCAACTTATTGAGTCCTAAGTTTTTAACAATTTTATATTTATACCCTGTGTTAATGTTTCATTCCTTTCTTGCTTAGTTGTAAATTAAAGAACTTGTTAAATTTTGAAATATAAATTTCTATATCTAATGCTAGTTAAATTGATGCAAATCACTCTTAAATTCAAGAATACATGTCTTTTCTAAGCTGCATGCTTAAATTTTATACTTGTAGCACTTGTCTCAAGCATTCACGCACACACCCAATAACTCTAGCGCACACATCTCACCACCAAGAACTATTTAAAAAACAATTGTACTTGGTAATCAAACAAGAAAAAAAAAATTGAAAACAAAAGGCGCGTGGTAATCAAACAATTGTGCCAACATATTCCACTTACACACTTATGGTGATCATGCGGTTCGAGATGATATCCGACATTAGAATCTCACTTGTGAAATACCTCCTTAGTCCTTGCAAACACTTCAAATCTCATTTACGTAGGTCACAATCCCACCTAGAGGGCTAGAGAGCTCTAGGCCAATGTACGTCTTAATGTGCCACATTGCAAAAATAGTGCACGCACAGAATGAGTCAACTACAAACACTATAACAACATGGATTCACTGTGCACAAACCATTACACGTGGAAATGACAAATATGGTAAAACCTACTTTGCATAGACATAACTTAAACAATCAACGCACATACTACAAACAATTGATGCACACACATTAATAAAAAAGTTTCATGGCAAACTCATATAGAACTGAGAGCAATCATAAAACAAAACATGTATAGTTCAATAATGTAAACGCACACACTTCGCAACATTGATGCACACATTAATTAAACAGTAAAAATAACCATAAACGCACACACTTTGCCCATTATAGATATATTTCTACTACTGTTTGGTGTAATGGTACCAGTAATATTTTACAACTCCGATTCGACTGCATGTTTTGTTGCCATCTGTGCTATATTAAAAGATAAAAGAAGTTCAGAAGGATGTAAAGGTGCACTATTTTCACAAAGAACTTGGTTACAAAAAATTAGAATTAGGTTCTTGGCATCAGAATATGGAATTGCATGTTTTGATAGCTCTAATTTTACAATTATGAGTTGAAATTTATGATTTTTTTTTTAACTTAGGTACTATTCTTTTCTAAAAAATAATTATTTCAATATAAGTATGAATATTATAATATTGAGTAATAATATTAAACATTTATTATTACTCATAATAAATGATATATCCTAATTGAACCGTATACAGATCCATACCAGATGCAGCTCTTGACCTGCTCCTTCCTCTACCACCTTGGCCTCTTCCTCGAACATTAGGTGATCCTTTGAGATGAAAATTAATTATCAGATGATATTCCAAATACACACATCAAGAATAGTAAGTTGCAAATAGGATACCACTGGTTGTAGCTTTTAGGTACACGCAAATACCCGGAGTATTCCGGAGTTATCGATCCATAGGGAATGGTTGGTCAAGCACTAACTCGGATTGATTCTTGTGAAGCTAGTTCGGTCATAACTTTTGGATTGATTCTTGTGAAGCTAGTTCGGTCATAACAAGATTAAGACAACAAAAGTAAATAACAAAAATAAAAGCAACAAATGAAGAGAGATATATAAGATGCAACATAGGTAAGGATATGGATCGGGTAAATGTCCATCATGAGTCAAACAAATGTAGAAAAGAAGTTTTATCCCTTGTGAATGGAGGAAATGCACTAAAGTCCCCGGTGCCACTCTCGTGATCTACCCGAGTGTGCCAAACCGCAAGTTATCTACTCTCGTAGTCTACAAGCGAGGCTCGTTTTAAAGATCCTAAGCAAATCAACATGCCCAAACTCAAGTTAATCCTACAAGTTGTGAGGTGGTAGCCTAAACTAACCTCTAGATTCCAACACGCTGTCACTAGTGAAGGAACCGTTTTGGCTAACTTCTAAATTCCAACCCGCTCTCGCCAGTGAAGGAACCGAAGATTAGCCGAGAAATCTCCTTATAATTTATCAAGCTCTCGCATTGTATAAATCAATAGGTGTGGCAAGAGTGTTCTAGCCATGCCCGATTCTCACCGTGACACAACAACAAACAAGCATGCAATTGGATCCTTTAACCACACTTTTAAGAATAAATCTTGCACACAACAACTCATAGAAGCTAAACTAACAATCCATAATAAATGAAGAATAAACAACAATGTAAACATGAACATATTCCATAATCCAAATATAAATAAATTAAGAACAAGCATCTTGATACAAGGTTAGCTCAAGGTAAATTAAGGAAAGAAAGGGAAGAAATTCCCCTCGATCCATTGGTTGAAGCTCATAACCTTGTATCATCCCTCTTCTTATTACAAAATAAAATCATATTCTACTCCTACACTACTAAACAAGCCTCACTTGGAGGTCTACATTTTTAAGGAGAAGAAAAGGATTAAAGAGGGGAAGGGATTAAAACTAATCTGAAAATTGGATGTTGAAGAATGAAGAAATGAGGGGTATTTATAGTTGGGCAAAGACAGGGGCAAAATTGAAATTTTAGACTGCAGAATTCTCGCATCTGGGCTATTTTCTCGCCGCGGCGAAAGTGCTGAAATCTGGGCAGTGTGAAAATTGAAAATAAGCGTCTGTTTAAGGACGCAGACAGACGCCTATTGTCCTCCTCAGGAAATTCTGCAGAATCTTCCCCTTTCTCTTTTTGCTTTTGGCTCCATGTTTTATGCCTCTTTTTGTCTTCTTTCATCTGTCTTTTGCTTCCCACTCATCACATTTTTACATTCCACTAAATCATGTCTTCCACCTCCTTAGTGCAATTGAATATACACATACAAAACAAGATTAGAAATGCCACTACAAAACATTAATATTATGCTCAATTATCAAATATTCATCATCTTTGGTCAAATAATAATTATTTATCACAATGAAGAAATTCAATATTATTATGAACATAATATTAATAATTAGATATAGAAATGGATTTAAATATGGGGTTAAAATATGATCAAATATGCTCTTATCAACCACCTTCTTCATAATCAATCTCTGTAAACACCTTCACCTGATATGCTGGTATGGGTGGCTGATACCTATAGAAAAATAAATGGTAATGATGAGCTATTATAAATTTAAACTAAAAGCCTTTTTCGTACTCTCACCAACTTTCATTCACCCAAAAAGCATTTTGATTTGGCTCAACTAATATTGTTCGGAGAAAACTCACAAGGAGATATTATGTTTTACATTCACTAAAACATCTATGTTCATCTTGTAATCTATTATATTTGATTGAATCCAAGCACAAGATTCTTGAACTCTTTCATTGAACAAGGCAAGGTAATGTTAACAAAGTGTTCACTGTTTTGACACAAAAATAACATCACCCGCCACGCAACACCCACTCCCCACCACCAGCACTATCCAGCCCCCCAGCCACCCGCCACCACCTCGATTGCCCAGCCCATAGTCCCCAACCCCCAACACCACCGCCACTATCAAACCCGCAGCCAACACACACATCGCCACTGCCAAGCCCCAACCCCGCACCACCGCCATTCCCTAGTGCCCAGCCCCCGCCAACACCGCCACTGCCCAACCCCTCGCCCCCGCCCCACCACCGCCGCTACCCGTTAACCCTCTTAGCCGGAAAACCAAACCACCCAAAAATAAGCACAACCTCACCAGCCCCAATCCCCCTCCCCCGGCACACCCGACCACCGCCGCCACAACCTGAAATGCATACACTAAAGCCGGAAACCCCAACCCAACACCAAAAAAAAAAAAAACACATACACATTGCCGGAAAACAAAATAATAAATAAAGAAACAACAACCCCGCCTCACACGACCACCGCTGCCCACCATCCAAACGCCTCACCGGAAACCCATCCCAAGACCCAAAAAAAACCCTAGCAAATGCCTTACATGGAAAAAAAAAATCCTGTTGAAAAATGAAATACCTTGAACACCACGGAAGGAATTCCCCCTACGCCGCTTAGACTGCCTTATGGAAGAGTTAGTCATGAAGCTTCTCCCCGGAATGCAAAGATGACGCAGCGACGGAGATGGCATTTGGAGTCTTAACAGAGATTTTCGAGTGGAGAAAGATGAAGTTGTCTACTAAATACAAAGGAATACTAAACGCACACGGTACTAGTGTACTACTGCAAAATCGAATTAAAAATGGTAATAAAATAATAAACAATCAAAAAGACATAACAGCCCTCACTATATTAAACTTCAGCATAAAATGAGTTAAAATACACACATCCAATCTAAAGCGTTAAATCAAAAAAATGAATGACCAAGATTGAATCTCACAATCTCATCTAACTAAGGTGATCTCATTGGATCCAAATCTTATATATATATATATATATATATATATATATATATATATAAATCTATTCAAATGTGGTTACGCCTTCCCATGCGGTCAGTGTGATTCGCACCACTCAATGTTAGAAAATGCACCACTCAATGTTAGAAAACACACCACAATAAAAATACACAAAAACACAAAAAAACACACCACATACCCAAAATAATGCACCATAACTCCCTTGCCCCTAATGGTGCATTTGGTAACACTATGTGGTGTATATTTGCATACCTAGTGGTGCGTTTTTTGGTGATGCATACCTAATGATGCATATTTGTGTGGTGCATTTTCTAACATTGAGTGCTGTATATTTGTATACATAGTAGTGAGGTCGCACGTTAAGGGGCGGCCACACCTGATTATGACCATATATATATATATATATATATATATAAAATAAAATTAATAAGGCCGACTCGCTCGAGTTAACTCGGCTAACTCTGCCGAGTTGGGCGAGTTAACTCAGTCAAATTCGGCCTAGTCGGCCGCCAACTCGGCCCAGTCGGCCGAGTTAGGCGCTAGGCGGCCGATCATCTAAGCGGACGCCTAGGGAGTAATTCGCCTCGGTCTAGGAGCGCTTAGGGCCTAGGCGGGTGCCAAGGCAGCTTAGGCGAGGATTTTTGCAACAGTGCAATTTATTCTTTCAAAAGTATTATTAAAAAGCTCATCTATGTTCTCTCATATTCTGAAATCACTCTAGATAGTTTCATTCAAAATGCAATGTTCACAATTCGTAATCATAATTAAACAATTAATTAATTATGAATAAATATCTCAAAACTAATTTTACAAATCTCATAATATATACAATAATCCTACATATTTTCATGGCTAGAGACGCTCATCGGAGAAGTCTACAAATTTAAATCTCGAAAAATATCTAATTAGTGAGTTTGAGTAGATGAGGTTAGAGGAGACTTACGGGAGGGTGGGGGACGGATTCACAGAGTCACGGAGAGTCTTGAGTGACGAAGCTGGAGACGGAGTGGCTGAAAGGGTCAGAGAGTGAGAAGCGGAAAGGCGGAGACGAGGCTGTGAGCGTCGGAGACTCCCTTGATCCATTCAGTCCCCATAAGAGCAACCACAGTAGTGATTTTTGGCAGTGTCAGTGATATTAGTTAATATGTGGTTGTAGTTAGTTTGACTTTAACTACTAACCTATTGTATAGGAGTAAATTACGTTTCCTGATTCATTGTATTATTGTATGATTGCGTTATATTGAATGAACAACAGTCATCAATTTAACTTGGTATCAGTTAGCTATAGGTATCCTAATTAATTCTCTCTCCCTACCAACAATGTTCACCCACTCTTCCGAACGTACGGTGACTGTTGCCACCGTCCAGACTCCGGCTACCTCCCTTAATCCGCTTTCCCCAGCCACCACTTCGTGTCAATCAAGCTTACGACGCAAAATTATTTGTTTTGGTGCACCTAGCTGGTTCCATTCCTCCGTGGTCAAGGGCTCCATGGCTACGTTGACGGCGACTTGTCGTGCCCTCCGGTAGTTCTTAACATCGTCACCACCACCGGTGATGGCGCCTCCGACGGTACAGCCCCCACGGGCCACCACCAAGAGCCAAGGTTTCCCCCATACCTTTGTACTATGTCCATTACCTGAGCTACTAGGCTGCGTGAATATTTCTCCAACAATAACTAAGGCTATATCCCACTGAAGCCTCTAGAAACGAGGTTTTAGGGTAATATCTAGCTTGGAATACTTGGGCTACTCGTGAATTGTGATTCGTAAAAAGACGTCATCCTTGTTTCCCTAGTAAAGCTAGGTTAAAATTATCACTACAAGAAAAATGGCGATTCGCGACGGAATTTTTCCGTCGCGAAACAGCTTTTGCGACGGAATCCGGTCCGTTCCGTCGTCTATTGGCTTGTCGTATTTTGATTTGCGATGGAACTCAAATCCGTCACAACTTCAGTCGCGAATTTTTCGCCGGCAAGATTTCGCGAGTTTTATTTTCTATTTCCGCCAAAATTTACAACGGAATTCATTTCCGTCGCGAATTCCGTCGTTAATTTGCAACGGAAGTTATTCCGTCACGATTTCCGTCGCTATATTACGACGGAATTATTTCCGTCGCAATTCGTGATTTTTCTTGTAGTGTATGAAATTGTTTAAAACCTAAACCCCCATCACCTTTAGCTCTACTCATTCTGTCCCATGATAACCAATTAATACCTCTTCTTGTCCCATTGCCCCACCAATATCTATTCATACATCTCTCTAATATTTCACACACTCATAGTGAACGTAGGCATAGTATAGTCTGTGCTACACTCTTAAGTAGGATTTCTTTCCCAACTATTTCCCAAAATATGGGGACTCGGGGACACGCAAATGTGTTGCAATATTATACCTAAACCCCCCCCCCCCCCCCCCCAATACAATGTTATGACTAAAGGTAATGCTAGATTTATGATAGTTAATTACCTAGCCAGACAACTCCTCATAGAACAGTAGAATTCGCCCCACCTCACTAGCTTCCAGCTCAGTTGCTTTAGAGAACAACAAACTATCATCAGCAAAGAATAAATAAGATATTGTTGGGGCACCCCGCCACTCTACAACCATGAATAAGACCTTAATTCTGAGAATGTTGTAGCAATGCAGATAGCCCTTCCGCACACAAAATGAAAAGGTAGGGAGAGAGTGGGTCCCCTTCTCTCAATACCATAGTAGGAGCTATCATATCACCTGCATGACCATCAACCAAAATGGAATATTTTAATGTAGTAACACTAACCATTACCAAGTGCACCAATATCCTATCAAACCCCAATCTTACCATTATAAATTCAAGGAATGACCACTCCATTACGTCATAGGTTTTAGCCATATCCAACTTCAAAGCAGCCCACCCCACAGAAGCACCTTGTTTCCTCCTCAGATAATGACCCACCTCTGTAGCAATCAGTATATTGTCAGTAATTAAACGGCCAAGGACAAATGCACTCTAGGACTAAGGGTCAGTAATTAAACGACCAAGGACAAATGCACTCTAGGACTCAGAAACAATACTATCAAATAATAGTTTCATTCTGTTAGCTAGGACCTTAGCTATAATCTTGTAAATCACATTACAAAGAGCAATAGGTCTAAGATCAGCTACAATTTCAAGGGCCAGCTTCTTGGGGATTAGAATCACATTAGTATCATTGAGATTAGGAGGGAAGGAACAAGTATTCAAACATTGTAGAACAAAGTTAGTTACATCCCCCCCCCCCCCCACCTTCCAACAACATCCCAAAAGGCCTGATAGAAACCATGATTCATACCATCAAGACCAAGAGACTTGCCAGGACCCATCGCAAACAATGTCTCTTTCACCTCTTTTGCGATAAAAGGCATTAATAGGGCATAATTCTGTTCCTGCGAAATCTTGGGCTAAAGAAAAATGAGGGTCTCCCCAACCTATCTACCATTAGTCTTAAAAATATTTTTTTTAAAAAATAGTCCTGAACCACGGACCTCGATCTCACGCCATCCACCCACCTTCCTTCCTCATCTTTCAACTTCACTAGCATGTTCTTTCGTTTCCTGGTTGACGCATATTTGTAAAAGAACTTAGTATTGGAGTCTGCATTCCGGAGCCAATGTTGTTTAGCTCAGTGCCTCCAGAAGGCATTCTTTTGATCAGCTAATTTGAACAGTTGTTCATCTATGAGTTTCACACGTTCCTATGATGCCTCATCCATCCTACCACCCAGTTTATCCAACTCACGCCTCATAGTAATCATATCTCTCCTACATTTATTATGGTTGTCACCACCCCCCCCCCCATCTATGAGTTTCACACGTTCCTATGATGCCTCATCCATCCTACCACCCAGTTTATCCAACTCACGCCTCATAGTAATCATATCTCTCCTACATTTATTATGGTTGTCACCACCCCCCCCCCCATCTATGAGTTTCACACGTTCCTATGATGCCTCATCCATCCTACCACCCAGTTTATCCAACTCACGCCTCATAGTAATCATATCTCTCCTACATTTATTATGGTTGTCACCACCCCCCCCCCCCTCTATGAGTTTCACACGTTCCTATGATGCCTCATCCATCCTACCACCCAGTTTATCCAACTCACGCCTCATAGTAATCATATCTCTCCTACATTTATTATGGTTGTCACCACCCCCCCCCCCCTCTATGAGTTTCACACGTTCCTATGATGCCTCATCCATCCTACCACCCAGTTTATCCAACTCACGCCTCATAGTAATCATATCTCTCCTACATTTATTATGGTTGTCACCACCCCCCCCCCCCTCTATGAGTTTCACACGTTCCTATGATGCCTCATCCATCCTACCACCCAGTTTATCCAACTCACGCCTCATAGTAATCATATCTC
>NC_044924.1:12324971-12365814 GCF_003576645.1 Ipomoea triloba | reverse complement strand
CCCCCCCCCCGCCCATCTCTGCAGCTGCAGACCACACTTACATTACTTCTCCTGCAGGCCCAAATCCTCAGAATCACCCCATGCCCCCTCTACTACACCACGACACCCCTCATCCAATAACCAAGCATTTTCAAAGCGAAAAAAAATGACCATCCCTTTTCTCAACCCCACGTGAATGAACCTCTAGGAAGAGAGCACAATGGTCATATGTTAAGGTCTTAATGTTAAAAACCCTAGCTTGGTCATTACATTTACACCACTTTTCCTAAGCCACCACCTTGTCCAATCTTTCCTCCAACCACTCTCTAGTCTCCCTTCAACGTTCCCAAGTTTAAGGATCACTCGCCATAGGACCATGAAGTAACTCACACTCAAGTAATGCATGTGTCACTAAAACCCTGAAGTAGATTGTCTGGATGGGGATGTAGACACCGTTTTTCCGCGTGTGACATGAGGTCATTGAAGTCCCCCAACACCACGCATAGTAATGCAGACCTACCCTTCAAAGATTTCAGAAAATCTCATGCTTCCCTACGCCTACTCCTCTCTGGGTAACCATAATATACCCTGTCATACGCCAAACCTCTAGACTAGGAACACTCATAGTGAGGTCAACATGGTTCGATGAGTAGTTCATCAATGAGAACATGTTGTCATCCCTCCAAAGCACCACTAATCCACCACTCAAACCAATCAGATCCACGCTAAAAGAACCATCAAAACCCAACTTAACACGCAACCTTTCCACATGCACTTTACCAACTTTTGTTTCCATAAAAACACAATATCAAGCTTCTTTCTGGACACAAGGCCTATGATTTCACTAACTGGTCGCGGGTTGCCCAAATCGCGATAGTTCCAACTTAAGGTACTCATTGGGATGGGCTGGTCTGAGAACCAGACCTCGCCAAAAAAGAAAGTTCCAAACCATCATGCATACAAGTATCTGTATTGCTCCCTCCCTTCCTATGCTTAGGGTCAAACCCGTGTTACCCTCCTCCACCTCCTTCCCAATGTTGCCACCACAGTCCGTAGCCCCATTCGAACGTGAAGTCGATGGGGCCCTCCCTATCCTCCCTCGCTTTACCATCTGTTACTAGCCATCTCTCACCCACATGGGTAAGCCTTAGGTTTCACAGATGACAACCTAGCGTCCATATAGGAGTTATTAGTGTGTCCTAGTGTCCCACAAAAGAAACAGAACATATGTAATCTCTCATACCTAAAGTTAACCCATGCCCAAGTGTTATCCATCTTTATCAACTTCATCCTCCTTTTCAATGGTCTTAGAGCATCAAAGGTAACCCTAACACGGTAAAAGCTCCTCTAAGGGCCTGAGAAGTTTCTCTCATCTAGTTTCACAACAGATCCTAAAAAGTACCCAACTTGCTCCAACACTACATCTGTGCAATATCCCAAAGGCAGGTCATGAACATGGACCCACATGTCTAGTGATTTAAGTAGAACCTGCGTAGGGTGTGCACCGTCCCGCAGCAACTTGCAAACCAAGGTAGAATTTTCAAAAGACCAAGGACATCGTCTAAGACTCTCTGCATGTCCATATTGTGGAAGAAAACAAACAAGAAAAGGTTTGGCAGAACCTGCGTAATCTGCACACCGCGAAGAGGGCACAAGACTGGCGCCATAATCTGTTTCATCATCTCCGCCTTGATGATTTTAATTTGTCGGTGAGGAAACGGCCAACAAGGGACCAGGACGTCTGAGCTACTACGGTTGCCGAGACTACTGGGAGATCACTACTAATATATGCACACCGATTTCCTCCTCTTCCAATAGTATCACAGCACAACCCTCTATTAAACCCTTCACATCTATCGCAGCAACTTGCGAAAGAATAGCAAACCAGTGGGGTATTACCGTGGCGATCAGCGCAAGAAGACAAACGGGAATCCAGTGGGGAATCACCGTGAAGATTAGGAAATAAAAAGAGAAAACAAGAACCCTAGATACTAGGGAAGTAGAGAGAAAACCCTAGAAGCCAAGGAGAGAATGCACGCTAATTTGCCTATGTAATTGAAATTAATAAGAAAAAATGTAAAATTATTAGGGAGGACAATTTGGTTCTCACACTCTAAACTTTATTTCCATGTATTATAGAATTGCAATTCAGGAAGATGTGATTTACAATTCCTAAAATTTAAGAAATTGTAATTCTATAAAATTGCAATTACTCCCAATCAAGCTCTGAAATTTTTCACTTTTTAAATTAAGTGAAAAAATTACAATTTCTCTCTACAAAAACACTCAAGCCTTCCCTTGAATAAGAATAACAATGTCGATTTTCTCCGAGTGGAAAGTTGAGAAAATACATTTGACATTGGGGTCGGAGTGTTCATGTCTGTCCTTGTTTTGCAATCATTAATCATAAATTAAAATAATTAACCAAAGGTAAGGATTCGATTACTGGCTTTAAGCATGGAACAACTTTAAATCTTCAGACCAACTATCCCATCTAATAGAGGTGCCTACAATTCAAGAAGGGGATTATTCACTCTGTTCGACCGTGGAAACTCGGGAAAAACTAAATTAGAAATAATTCAAACACATAATAAAATAACAGTATAAAACAAAGAGAACATTTGGGAAAACTTATATGAATACATAGTAGTTCTTTCACATTTGAGAGATGGAATGAAACCTCAACAAAATATTGCACTAGAGAGACATGCATCACAAGTTTTCATGCTAATTGTTTAACGTAAATTAATCAATCTCATCACAGATTAATAACACTGGATTTGTGCACAAAATTTTCACATTTTGGAACAACAAATTAAAACATCCATCCATTTTACATGCACAACCCAACACAAATCAAAAAACAGAAAACAATGGTTTATGGTTCACATAAATATTTACACTATGTCCTTTATTCAGGCAAACTCGGCAGCTTTCTCCAGTGCCACTGCTTGTTCTGTTGGAGATAATTTTGCTCGCTTCGCCTCATAATCCTTCACCGCCGCCTTTATTGCATCCTCTGCCAGCATGCTACAGTGGAGCTTAACGGGAGGGAGGGAGAGATGCTTCGCAATTTCCCTGCAACACCAACCATCAATACACGGAAAATGATACATGTACTCCCATGCAGTAAAACTCCCGCCATGTATCATGATTTGATTGATAGAAGAGAAAGAAAATAATAAAAATTGTGACCCACCACTTTTTCTAGATAAATCAGAACATGACACGTAAGTAGGGAGTAAGAAATGTAAGTATGTGTAGTATTACTCATCAATATACTTTTCCTTGTTCAGCTCAAACACCAAAACATTATTATAAAGGGCTCACACTTGTGTGATACCGTCTCATGGAGGGTCAGGTCAAGTTGGAACAATAATGAAATCTAATACTTATATTGAAAAATGCAATACTAATAAAAAATAAAGTGTTTGTTACTTATAAGGAAAAATGTAATACTTTTACATAATCATAAAAAGTATTACACTTCTCCTTATAAGTAAATAAAGTAATGTTGACAAGTGTTTGTTACTTATAAAGGAATATGTAATATGTAATACTTTTGAGGAAAAATGTAATACTTTTAAATCAGAATGTAAAAAGTATTACATTTTTCTTCAAAAGTATTACACGTTTTCATATAAGTAATAAATTAGAATTACATTTTCCAGTATAAGTATTGAATAAATGCATACAAGCATTGGTTAATGGTATAAATATAAAAAGCATATAAAAATACAAAGTAATCTGTAAACAATTTTTTTTTTTAACTGGACTATAAAAACAAATACCTATTCTGTAAATATTATGTGTGTATTTTTAAACCAAAAAAAAAAAAAAAAAAAAAGCTGTTTGAAATCCATACAACTAAGATGACTGAGGTAGGCCAAAGGCATGGATGGAAAAGTCATATATAGATAACTGAAGCAATTCATTGCTAAAGATATCAAGACTAGAAGGTCATTAAGATTTAGGCAACTGAAGGTCTGAAGCAATTCATTGCTAAAGACTCAAGTAACATAAAATATCAAGACTAGAAGGTCATTTAAGATTGAGGCACATACGTATTCTTGATGGTTAGAACCTCCTCCATCTGTTTCCCCTTCACCCACTCTGTTGCTGAAAGAAAAAAGAAAACAAGGTTCAAAATTGATGCAAAACAAAATAAAAATGGAAAACAAAAAACTTGGTAAAATTACATATTATTCAGAGTAGAATTGCAAGTTGAATATACATTTTAAAACAATAAAAAAGAAAGAATTTGGTAAAATGGAAAATAAAAAATTTGGTAAAATTACATATCATTCAGAGTAGAATTGCAAGTTTAATAATGAATTATCCACAAAAAAGAAAAGAAAGGAAAGATTGTCCTAGGAAAATTTAGCAGATGAACAGTGCAAATAATCTGGACAGCATGCATTCAGCTAATCAACAGAAAAATTGATCAGCAACAAAGATACTGATGTGTAGTCAAAGAAGATAGTGGTTTTTCTCGATTTAGTCTTAAATGAATTTTTGTGCTTAATTAGGTCCTAGACTTTGATGGTTTTACCCAATTGAGTCATCTATTAAAATAGCTTGGTAATTTCACCTCTATTAATACTCAGTTCAGTTTTCGATTATAGTAGTTTTACCCAAGTTAGACTTCGACTCTAGTGGTTTTACCCAATTTAGTTCTCGACTATAATGATTTTTATTGATTTAGTCCTTGATTCTAAAGCCAAGGTCTCAATTGGGTAAACCATCGAAGTTGAGGACCTAATAACGCATATAAATTGTTTAGGATTAAATCGAGAAAAACCACTATAGTGGAGGACTAAATTGGATATTAACTAGCTAGATATAGGATTCATGGAATAAGACACGTGACAAAAATTCCCTCCTAATTTTCACCCTCAAGTTATAGCCTCTAACATAGCAAGGAACCAAGGACAGCCTACTCTGTTTCATCAGAGAACAATTGACAGATCACTGGCGAACAATTGACAGATCACTGGCAATAAAGAACCATATATCACAGATCCTCTAAAACCTTATGCTAGTCCACAATGATGAATCAACCTTTACCAAGAACCAAATTAACTCAGCTAACATAAGATCAGAAGTTGGGAGCCACATGTTGAGAGGTAACTAGCTCCCCCACTATAGACCATTGGACCCAGAACATAAACAATGGGTCTACAAAGTTATAATAGGCAACGGATAAAGAATCAAAAGTGAACCATTGAAGAAGGTGACTCTCATACAAATATACCCTCCTTTCTTTCATCTCTCTCTACAAATACACCCTCTAAGAAATATGGTTGAAACTCTTGGCCTCAAGGTTGGTTGAGTAAGACCATTAAAGTCTAAGAGCTAATTAAACACAAAAAGTCATTTAGAACTAAATCTAGAAAAATTACTATAGTCAGGACTAAATTGGGTAAAATCACTATAATCGAAGACTAAATTGATTGAGTAAGACCATTAAAATCTAAGACCTAATCAAACACAAAAAGTTATTTAGAACTAAATCTAGAAAAATCATTATAGTCAGGACTAAATTGAGTATTAACTAGAAAATATATTTATCGGTATCAAAATTGGATAGAGAGTCAAAGGAAACGAACCTACGGAGGAGGAGGCGATGGCGGAACCACAGCCGAAGGTCTTGAAGCAGGCGTCAACGATCTTCCCACTCTCATCATCGACCTTAATCTGAAGCTTCATCACGTCGCCGCAGGCCGGAGCGCCGACCAACCCAGTGCCGACGGTGGGGTCGTTCTTGTCGAAGGATCCGACATTGCGGGGGTTGTTGTAGTGGTCCACCACTCTCTCGTGGTAGAGCCGCGGCAGCCCCGCCGCCGCCGCAACTCGCGGCGCCAGCCCTAGAACTCTGTTGCCCGCAAGCTTCAACATTCTTGCGGAATTGATCGTTGATAATTTTGGGGAATTCGCGTAAACGATTTCTTTGTAGGATTTGAATTGTTTGTTAGTTTAATTGATTTCTGGGAGAGAATTTCAGGTTAGCTGAAGTGCGTAAATACGTTTGAGGGCATAGGAAATTAGGAAGCAGACAATTTCATAGATATATGTATTTACCCTGTTTTCTGGGAGAGTGGAATAATCTACTCCCTCCGTCCCATTTTATGTGTCTGGTTCGATTAACGAGACTTAACTGAAGTTATTTTTAATACAATTTTTCATAATATTAAGTTTAGTATTAATATACAAAATTTATATATTTAGAAACTACATTAAAAGTACTATTAAACACAAAAAATTTAAATTTTAAAATAAGTAAAAAATAATAAAGAAAATGAACAAATAAGAAAGAGTTGGTTTGACCAATGAATAGTAAGTATGACAGATAAAATGGGACAGAGGGAGTATATTTTATGTGGAGTAGGAGTACAGTATTTCTTATTTTTATTTTTATATATTTATTATTATTCATGATTTATCAAATAAATTTGTCTATGCTTTCAAAAAAAAATTTGTCTATGTTTTATCACAAACATATTCACAGTTTCACACAACTCAAGTCACGTATAAATTGAAATTTATGTTCCTCCATAATATGTCAATTATCAATGTCACCCTTAAATTTTAATGGTGAAAATATTGTCACTCAATTTTTAAAAATGGTACATATATTGCCCCTCCCGTAGTGTAACCTCATGTCGGTACGGGAGGGGCAATACATGTACTTTTTTAAAAAAAATTGAGGGACAACATTTACACCACTAATAATTCAGGGTGACATTGATAATTGACATATTATGGAGAGGTAAAAATTACAATTTTCTCTAAATTTATATTTTTTTGAAGCAAGAAATGAAATTTTATTAAATAAATTCAGGAACAAAAAAAATTGAAGGAACATCGTTACACAATGTTCAGCTTACCCGAGCCCCATCACATTTTAAAGTTTTTTAAAGATTTATGAGTCACATTTTTACTGGCCAATATAAATATAAAATTTTCGTTTAATTTAAAAAGAGATATTAAATTTGTTAACAATCACAATAAGATTTTATACATTTTTAAATACATATTAACAATTTTGGTAATAATCATATTAAGATAACTATATATAACGATTATCTTAAGGCAATTTCAAGGTGGAAAGGAGCCAAGGAAGCATGAGACGAGGCACAAAGGTGTAACGCAAGTTGAAGGGATAAGTTAGAGCGCAAAGAGGAAGATGTGGGCACTCATGGTCTGGGTCACCGCAAATTATATGGTGGACCATGGTCCACAATGCATTGTGGACCATGATCATGACTTATACTGCAGTTGTGTTAAACGGATAGTGATTTTTTGTTGAAAAGATACTGCAGTTGCGTTGAAAGGAAACTGCAGTTGCGCGGAACAGAGACCGTTCATCTGTTCAACACAACTGCAGTATCCGTTCAACACAGCTGCAATATCAGTTCAACACAACTGCAGTTCCAGACGGATGACACGTCCTCTGTTCCACGCAACTGCAGTTTCCTTTCAACACAATTGCAGTATCAGTTCAATACAACTGCAGTATCAGTTCAACACAACTGCAGTATCAACCATGATTCATGGTCCACAATGCATTATGGACCATGGTCCACGGTATAATGACTGCTGGGTCACACGGTCAATCCCACCTTGAGCAGCAGCGTGACCTCATGTATTTGCGACACCTCCCATGCGGTGAGCGTGAACGTGACCACACATCAAGAATGTACTTACCCTTGGTCATGGTCATGATCACGGTGTGAGCGTGACCATAATCACATGCTCAGAATCTGTTTTAAGTTGTTAGGTTTTTTTTTTTAATCCAACTTTGAAGATCATTCATCTTTCCTAGTTTTTAATTAATCAAAGCTAAGTCTTTCTTGTTACTTCTTGCATTTTATTGCTTTCAATTGTTCTTACAAATGTCTTTAATCTCAATTCATGCTTACCTAGATTCAGTTAGGGATTGAATTAAGCCATCTTTTGTGAGTTGTGACTAATGCTATGTAATTGAATTGAGCTGTGAGTTAGTGTAATGACTTGATGATGATGTTTCTAGTTGTGAGCTCGGTGATTTGTGTTGCTCTTGTATGATTGTGGATGGTCACAATTGTACAAGAGATATATGGATAAGGTATTGTTAATATGAGAATAGTGTAATAACATAGTCACACCTCTCACTAGTCTAACTTTGTTTTGAGAAAAGAGATCTGGAAGGAGACCTAAACACCAAGTGTTTGATTAATTGTTTCAATTGGTTTAAGTTGTCATGAGAATGAGACTTCAAACTAATTAAGAATCCAATGTCCACGAGAGTGACATTGGCAACTAGCAGTGTCTCTCTATTTCCCTTGTCCACCGGGCACGTGCAGTCTCGTGGAATCTGCGCCGACGTTAAAACTTTTCTTTAAAAATTATGAATTTGTAAAATGTTTTGACATCGATTTTGTTAAAACCGACGTGATATGTCCTACTTTATATGCTATTTTTGTAGTAGTAAACATAGCTTCAATAATCTTATACCATTTAAGAATAAAAGAGCTATAAACTATTGTTGAGAGATAGATCGTGGGATCGGAGTTGCAAATACGTAAACACTTCATTAATGGAGAATTGAATTGATAAACAAGCAAAGATGGAGTTATATAGATCCCTAGTTATTAGGGAATTTTCATATTGAATAATATACGAAAGGTTGTAATTTGAAGGCCTTTTTTTGGATCGCTTGTGTAATTATTTTAGAACAAATAGGGTTGAGAAAGAGTTATTTAATGTGACTTGAAATCTTCCGGTCAGTAAAATAAGTCACTACAATAAACCAGGGAAATCATAATAAGACATGTTTGATGTTTAGTCTTCTTTGACTATTAGTACATTACAGAGATTCAACAACACTACAAAAACAACATGAAATCAAAAAATTAGAAGCTGAGGAGGTTTTTCTCCTTTAAACTTTCAATAGTATCCTTAAGGGTCACTGCAAAAGAAGTAAAGTTGATGCCCAGGCTTTTTGCCTTTTCCTGGGATACTTTGAAGGTTGGCACTACACGCAAGTCTCCTTTATATCTGTTACAATTAAAAAAAAAAATTAAAAGAGGGATAGATCAATTTGTTGCTATAAGTGGATTCAATTAAAAAAAAAAAAAAACTAGTTAATACCAGGTGGGGTCCTCCATGTATAATGGCACCACTCCATTTAGTTCTGAACTTTCAATTTAACCACACCATGGTCCTTCAACTTTAATTTCAAATTTAACCACTTATGTCCTTCGATTTTTAAGTTAACCACCCATGTCCTTTCAATTTCCAAATTTAGCCAGTTGTGGTCCTTCTGTTAGTTTAAGTAAGAGCAATGCTAGGACTACTAAAAATGTTAGTTTAAGTAAGAGCAATGCTAGGACTACTAAAAATTTAAAAGTTTAAGGACCATGGGTAGTTAACTTGAAAGTTGAAGAATTATGAATTGTTAAAACTGAAAGTTTAGAAGTAAACGTTACAAAACCACTGTACTCGAAGGGCCTGAACTGGTATTAACTCAAAAAGAAAAAAACACTTGTAATTTGAATCTTACTTGTCAGGGATGGGAAGAGAAGGGTAAAGCTGGGCTGCAATCTTCAGAACCTGAGAAGAGTATGTTGCTTCACCAATCAAAAGGTATCTTCCACTGGCGGAAGGTAACTCAAATGCTTGGATATGTGCATTTGCAACATCTCTAACATCAACATAACAATTGATTCCAGGAAAGAAATCCTTTTCTGTAAACAACGAACCATAATAATTTCCAAATTAAATAAGAATGCTAACTGCTCGATCTTCAAAATGTTTCAAATAATGTATTTTGATTGATATTATAATGAACAGATCTTACCCTCTTTTACAAGGTCTAGAATCACCTTGGTTGAAAAGTTAAGAGTTGGTTGTAGAAGAGGGCCAATAACAAGACAAGGATGCAATGAAACCATGTCAATCCCATTCTCCCCTGCATATTTCCATGCTGCTTCCTCCGCAAGGATTTTAGACAGGATATACCATTTCTATAAAGACCAAACAAAAACTCCTCACATAACTAAACTAGCACAAAGTGTTTTAATTTGTTTTTAAGCAGGTTTGGGATACAAGTCAATAATAATGTGTTAATCTAACCATAAATAGATTTAAGCAGCGTAAGATCAAATAATGAATAAGTATTATTATTCTATAAAAGCTCTAAAGAAAAATATGTTCTATACCTCTGTTTCCTCTACAAATTCTTTATCAGAAAACCAAGTCTCGTCGACTACCTCAGTCGGTGTTATAGGATTTCGTTTGACAAGAATTGAAGCCGTTGAGGATGTGACCACTACCCTTTTCACAGAAGGTGTTCTCACACATGATCCAAGAACATTTAGTGTCCCTTTCACTGCAGGATCCACTAGTTCTGTCTACAATATATAGATAAAATACAAGCTAAGAGTGGGAAAAATACAAGGGTGATTATGAAACAGGTGATTATTATTGGAAACAAAAAAGAAAAGGTTGACCTTAGTTGCGGATGGTGAAAAAGAAACAGGTGATGCTGTGTGGAAAACACCTTCACACCCATTAATTGCAGTATCAAAAGAGTTTTCCTCAACTAAGTCAGCTTCAAACAAATGCAGTCTTTCCTTGGCACCATCTAATGCAAGAAGATGTGACACCTTATTTGGATCCTCTGCAATAACACCGTATATATATATACATCAATGATTTTCCAGAAATAAAATGGAAGAGAGAAGGCCAGGGAACTGACTGAGGCTGCGAACGGTGGCGTGGACGGTGTAACCACGGTGGAGCAAAAGCTTGACGAGCCAAGAAGCTATGAAACCGGAAGCACCGGTCACGCATACCACCTTCCCCTCTCCGCTCATTTCTTCAGATTAAATTTGCTAGCTAGGTCTCTCAACTTACCTTCAAACTACAAACAATACTGGTGATATATGTTTGTTTCTTCTTTATAATATTTCACACACCACATTATGATACAAGTCGTGATAAATGAAATTTTATTAAGTGCACATAATTGAAATGACTTTTGAAGTGAGTGTGTTGAGTGTGGACCAGTCTAGAAATAATTGACTTTAACAATGGATTTCAAATTAGACATTTAATATTTAATATAGACAACAAATAATTGATTGGTGAAGTGGAGACCATTCTATAAATAATTTGTTTCACCAAAATACCCTCCAAAAGTTCTGATTGATATATGAAGTCCGGCCCAAGAAAAGAAATCCAAATACGTGGATCCCAGGGCAAATTATACCGTGCACCACGTACGTAAATGATATTGTTTTGAGCATTGTAAATTAATCGTCCGTTTTTTTGGAAATCACGTTTCCCTTTTCAGCCGATCTCTGTATTTATGTTAATATTCTGTGTATTCCAGGCAATCATTCTGTGTATTCTAGGCAACCGTTCTGTGTATTCTAGGCAACCGTTCTGTGTATTCATGTTAGTAACACATGTGATATGTTTGTGCATTCGAATGTTTAGAAGGATGAGTTCTGTGTATTTTGTGTCAATATTATGTGTATTCATGTTATTAACACAGGTTGTGATGTGTTTGTGCATTCGAATGTTAGGAGGATGAGTTCTGTGTATTTTGTGTCAATATTCTGTGTATTCTGGGCAAACATTCTGTGTATTCTAGATAATGATTATGTGTATTATAGATAATGAATTCCCTACAGTCATTCGCATTCGCGTCCGCGTCCACTAATATCGAAACGACGTCGTTTACGTACGTGGTGCACATTGCTATGTGCACCATGGTGCAGGGTATAACGATTGGGATCCCAGGGAGCAAGTCCCTAGAGCGGGGCCATTTGGGTAGGGCTCTTAAAAGTAGGGTTTTTTTTTTTTTTTTTTTTTGGGTGATTTAGTGAAGTGTGAAAGGGTATCGTTTTAAGAAATAGATCGGGAGGAAGTTGAATTGTAAGTAGTTAAGGATAAGAGTGTAGAATGTTTAGAAGCTAGTTCGTAACTTCGTATAGAGATTTGCAAGACATTCAAGAGCAATCAAGAATCAAATAAAAGGCAACAAGTAACAAACTAATGTAACAAGTAGGTATCAAACAAATGTAAAGGTAGGGACTTGGACGTAGCCACGTACTTTTATATAAATGTTATAGTACAGTGTGTCCTAGGATAGAGATCATGGAATGTCTTAACAAGGGAACTAGAAAGACACTACTAAGTGTCAATGCCACTATCGTAGACATTGGTCTCACAATTAGCTTTGAGCCCCATCCTCATGGTGACCTAAAATAGTTGAAGCAATTCATCAAACATGTGGTGTTCTCGTCTCCTTCGAATTAATTATCCTTTCTCAAAGCAAAGTTAGACTAGTGGTGGGTAGTGGTGTGGCTATGATGTTGCCATATTCTCATAGTGGTAACACCTATCCATGATCTTGTTGCATAATTTGGGGCAAAATTATGCAAGAGTCCATACAAAATCACCATGCTCACAACTAGAACCATCATTAAGTCTCGCATTGCCATTCAATTCACATAACATTCATAACAAAAGAGCTCAGTAAAAATCCCTAGATAAATCTAGCTACTCAGACTTGGAATTGAAATAAAAGCATGAATTGAAATGAAAGTCATTGCAAGAACAAATGAATTAAAGAAAGTTTAAAGTAAGAAAGACTTAGCTTTGATCAAGAGAAATTGAAGATGCAATCTTGAAATTGAAAGTAATGTTGAATTACAAATTGGAAATTACTTTAAATCTTCATCAAATGTGGAACAATTACAGGGAGAAATGTTATGGAGAGGCTTTTCCTAGATAAACAATGGAAAAATGAAAAGTCATCTAAAATAACTACCTAAACATATTTATACCCTTTAACTCGCGCCAAAATAACAAATTCAACCAATTCTAGATGCGTGCTCACAGTCAGCCTCATGCCCATTAGGTTGATAGTGACCAGAGGACAAGGCCGCGGATGCCCAGACCTCACGGTCAACCTCACACTCGTGAGATTGACCATGATCTCCAAGGACAGCTCATAGATGCTTGAGGCCATGCTCGTGAGCATCACAGTGAACCCAAGCTTTCGCAAGTTGGTCTAGCACCTCACGGTGAGCCTCATGATCGTGAGGGCTAGACCCAACTTTCTGATTCCTAGCCTCACACTGATGCTCACGATCGTGATGTGTCAATGTGAGCTTGGGATTTAGAAAGCTTCCTAATTTGGTCACCATGGTGCTCACAGCTTTAACTATGACTGTGAGTACCCATCGCCTTCTCCTATGCTTCAATTTAGCCTATTGACTTACTTCATGCCCTTATGCATTTGTTTAGTGCTTCCTTGGCTCCTTTTCAACTGCAAAATGCCTTGTTCCTTACTTGTTCTTGTATTTGCCCAATCTTTCATACCTACAATAAAACAATTGACGGTAAGAATGTTACTATTGTATATTTGATAAGTAATTGCAATTGTTTTAGTACAATAGTTTGCGTGTCCCTCTCTTCTACAACAGGGTTCCTCGTTATACCTATGAGTGCAACGATTCTTCTGTAAATGTAATGGATGTTTAATGCCTATACTAAGTGTGGGTAATAACGACAAGGAGTCGTTGGAGTAACTTCTCTTCAATGTGCCGTGCTTGTGTAACGTGTGGCCGCTTGACTTCCCCACGCCCGCTCGTCTACCTGCAATTCAGGTTACGTTAGTGCTGAATGCTTTCGGGTCGGGTGCTTATCCAATTACCCTATCACCAGCCCCCACTCCCTAGCTAGCGAGAGTGGGCGGGGTAGCTTGGGAGTAATAACCTGTACTAGGCATGCATCTTTTAGATAGGATCTTATAAGAAAATCTCAAGATTTTCGTCTTTATTTTTGAAAATATTTCCTAATCTTCACCATTATTTCCCTTGCTTTTATATGTATTTATTTTTGTATAAAAACTCTTCCACCTTAGGCTTTTATTTTTTACTGCCTCCTTCAATCTTGCCTCCACACTTTGTTTGGTACGCTTCTTTTCTCATGCGCTTTTTTTTTTTCGAAACCATGGCGAGCCGAGGCGGCTTAGGCTAATTGTGGCGAGCCGAGGCACGCCCGAGGCCAACTGTGGCCGAGGCGGCCTCAGCTAATTCTCACAAGCTTGGTCAGTTCAAGGCAGAATGTCCTTATCCCATCGTCAAATTAAAAGCATCAAGATCAACCGAGTAGATATGGGAAAGGATCTGGAAATCAAACCAACTCAAGGAATGTGCCTGTAGAGAGCAACGAACAAAACGTGAACTACTCGGGTAGCAATCACAAAAGTGATTGTAGAAGGAAAGCTCTCGCTGTAGAAGAGAAACCAGACGAGAATAAGATTGAGGAACAATGTACTTCAAGCTCGAGTTCTGACAGTGAAAGTTTGGAAGACGAGAATGGACTTCTTTGTCTCTTTAATCAAGAAGAGTCAGATGAGGAAATTTGCCTAATGGCAAAAGAAGATGAGGTAAACCCTCAAGATCCCTCTTCTGATTGTAATTCTGTGTCTAGTTATCATGAAGATCCTAGGAATTCATTTCTTAAAATGGTGAAGGAATTCAAAGTGATTAAGCATACTCATTCCAAGTTGAAAGTAGAGAATGCTGGGCTATTGACCGAAAGAAAAGATCTCGAGAACCTAGTGTTCAAAAACAACGAGATGCTTGAGTATATGGGTCAGCTCAGGTTGCTGGCTTGCAACCAAGGCTACATTTCGTGTTTCTGGTTCCACTTTGTGCACAGCTTCACGCTCAAAATCGATGTTAAAAGTCATTTGTGTACTAGTGTAGGCGAGTTTTGTATATAAAATTCAAATCTAAGCCAACCCACAGTGGGTTTAAGTTTTTAAGACCACCCCAAACCCACTACGCATTATCACTAAAAAAATCGATCTATGCGGAGTGAATTTGGATAGATATCCGCGGGGCGAATTAAAATTGCCATCCCTAAGAAAGATTTATTTAATGTGACTTGAATTCTTTGGGTCAGTAAAACAAAATAATTAAGTGCAAGGAAATCATAATAAGACATGTTTGAAGTTTAGTCTTCTTTGTCTATTAGTACATCACAGAGATCGAACAATCACAGAACATTCAACAACGCCACAAAAGCAACATGAAATCAAAAAATTAATTAGAAGCTGAGAAAGTTTTTCTCCTTTAAACTTTCAATAGTATCCTTAAGGGTCACTGCAAAAGAAGTAAAGTTGATGGCCAAGCTTTTTGCCTTTTCCTGGGATACTTTGAAGGTTGGCACTACGGGCAAGTCTCCTTTATATCTGTTACCATTAAATTTGAAAGTTGAAAGATCATGAATAGTTAAATTGAAAGTTTAAGACTAAATCTTGCGCAATCACTATATACTTGAAGGACCCTTTAACTAAAAAAATAAACACTTATAATATGAATCTTACTTGTCAGGAATGGGAAGAGAAGGGTAAAGCTGGGCTGCAATCTTCAGAACCTGAGAAGAGTGTATTGTTTCACCAATCAAAAGGTATCTTCCACTAGCGGAAGGTAGCTCAAATGCTTGGATATGTGCATTTGCAACATCTCGAACATCAACATAACAATTCATTCCAGAAGAAAACTCCTTTTCTGTAAACAACCAACCATAATTTCCAAATTAAATAAGAATGCTAACAGCTCGATCTTCAACATGTTTCAAGAACATTGATACAAATAATTTATTTTGATTGATAATATATATAATGCTCATTTCTTGAACTAACAGATCTTACCCTCTTTTACGAGCTCTAGAATCACATTGGTCGAAAAGTTAAGAGTTGGTTGTAGAATAGGGCCAATAACAACACAAGGATGCAATGAAACCATATCAATCCCATTCTCCCCTGCATATTTCCATGCTGCTTCCTCCGCAAGGATTTTAGACAGGACATACCATAGCTATAAACACCAAACAAAAAATCCTCACATAATTAAACTAGCACAAATTAAAGTGTTTTGTTTGTAAGATATTGGACTTATCCATACACACACACATATATATATATACTAGTCTTTTTTCATGCGCTATGCGAAAAAACATATGCCCAATATTTATATTTTAAAAAATATCTAACAAATTTTTATTAAATAAAATCTAAATGAAAAAAAAAATTATTTATTATATAAAGTTTACAAATATTATTATCATTAAAGAATATAAGAAAATGATAAGGTGGACGCATGTGCATGATAAAATTAATTGAAAAAGATAACGGAAGTTATAATGGTAAATGTATTTTTGTCCAAAAATTTGTATAGTACAACTCTAAAAACACAATGTACAAAATGGTTATTAGCACTAAAAATATGGACATAAATGAGGGATATAACTTTGATTGAGACTTATTATGTTTTTAGATTAGATATACACGCGCACACACCTTTGTTTCCTCTGCAAATTCTTTATCAGAAAACCAAGTCTCGTCGACTACTTCAATCGGTGTTATAGGATTTCGTTTGACAAAAATTGAAGCTGTTGAGGATGTTACCACTACCCTTTTCACAGAAGGTGTTCTCACACAAGATCCAAGAACATTTAATGTCCCCTTCAGTGCAGGATCCACTAGTTCTGTCTACAATATATAGATAAAATACAAGCTAAGAGTGGGAAAAATACAAGGGTGATTATGAAACAAGTGATTATTATTGGAAACAAAAAGAAAAGATTGACCTTAGTTGCAGATGGTGAAAAAGAAACAGGTGATGCTGTGTGGAAAACACCTTCACATCCATTAATTGCATGATCAAAAGAGTTTTCGTCAAGTAAGTCGGCTTCAAACAAATGCAGTCTTTCCTTGGCACCATCTAATGCAAGAAGATGTGACACCTTATTTGGATCCTCTGCAATAATACCATATAATAAGATGTTACCGTAATGGAATGATTTTCCAGAAATAAAATGTGAACTCATATTGGAAGAGAGAGCTGACTGAGGCAGCGAACGGTGGCGTGGACAGTGTAACCACGGCGGAGCAAAAGCTTGACGAGCCAAGAAGCTATGAAGCCGGAAGCACCGGTCACGCAAACCACCTTTCCCTCTCCGCTCATCATCTTTTTTTTTTTAAGATTAAATTCCCTAGCTAGATCTGTAAACTTATTTTGAAACCTCGAAGGTAGGAAACAAGTATAGTTGATACGTTTGTTTTTTTCTTTTCTGTATATTTATATACGACAGTGACACCGCATAGCGATAAAAATTGTCATAAATGAAATTTAATATATCCTCGTATTTGGGAGATGTTGACTCTTTCCCATTAAAAATGATGCCTCTTGCCCTTACCAATTATTTATCTCAAATTTAGTAGTTGTGATTTTTTTTTTTGGTCGAAGGGAAGGGGATAGTAGTTGTGATTTATTGATTGGAATTTCAACATTGCAATTATTTTGATTTTTAACTAGGGATAATAATGGGTTGGGGTGGTTCAGAGAATTACATCCATCACCTAACTCACCTTATATTTTCTCAATCCACCTTTACTCCCAACCGGTATGGTGTGGACTTTTTCAAAACTCACAGGTTCAAGTGCCTACTAGGTGTACTCACCACTTATCATCTTATTATTATTTTTTTAAAAATAATATTTAAATTACTTACACATAATAAAATAATAAAATTCATTAGTTATACTAAAACATAAAATAATAAAAATATTTAAATATAATAACTAAATTGTTAATTTTTAAATAAACTTAGTAATTTAGATATAAAAATAATAATAAGTTACGTATAAAAACTTTTATAAATAACTATATGTATGTATGTATGTATGTATGTATGCATGCATGCATGCTAGTGTTCTTGTGAATCCACCATATTATATGAGTGTATGTGGATAGATCTGGACCATTGAATACTTGAGATCAATGGTTTAGATCTGGCCAACTGTGCAACTCCGCAACTGCGCACGACAACTGTGCAACTATGCAACTGTGCACTTCACTTGCACAGTTCCTGTCACACAATTGGCCAGATCTAAGCCATTGATCCAAGCATTCAAGGCACGTACAGATTCGTTCACACGGACTCATATAATAGGATGATCACTAGTTTGTTTCTCTCTCTCTCTCTCTCTCTCTCTCTATATATATATATATATATATATATATATATATATATATATATATATATATATATATATATATATATATATATATATATATATATGGCCACGCTCAGGTTAGAACACTCGCCTAGGAGATAAATAAGAATCATTCATAGCCGTACATGTGTCCAGATCAAGAAATCAAATGTAATTTTAAAGAAACAACACGGTGGTATTTTTGTAAATATCTCGAACTTTAATTTGGTGCAATTAATTGTATTATAAGTGCAAGTAGTTGGTGCACATTTGCAAGTAAAAAGTGCAAGTAAAATCACTTACAAGTGCAATTAATTTACCTTCTTAACATTCTTGCATCTAATTATAACGTTAGGTGCACTTAGTATCGATGCTAAGTGTACATTTTACTTGCATTTGTAATACAATTTACTTGCACTTATGTTTACTATATGAAACTGCTACTTGCATTTGTAATACATTTTACTTGCACTTGTAATACATTTTACTTACACTTCAATGTTCAATTATTTACGAAAATGTCACCGTGTTTTTTTTTAATCAGTGTTTCTGACTCGTTACATCTGGACACGTGGACGGATGACATGCGTTCTCACTTCTCTCCTGGGCGAGTAGTTCGCACCTAAAAGGCGATCCTATATATATATATATATATATATATATATATATATATATATATATATATATATATACATACATGCATACATACATATATATATATATACACACACACATACATTGTAAATATTTTGGTATGCCAAAAATGTAATTTGAAAATTTTTAGTATCCCAATTTTTAAAATCTAGTAATTTTAAGAGTTATTTGGTTCAAGTAAGCTTTCACACAAATTTTGAGCTAAGGGGAAGTAATAAAAATTATTTGTGCCAAGAAAAATGAGAGAAAAATAAAATTATTTGGTTAAACAGTTTGTAATTTGAAAGGTACAATAATATAAATGTACAATGGTAAGTCTAGACATCTATATTATAGACATAATACCATTAAATAGTTTCTCACAATTGATGTACATCTCGATTGACTACATAAAGTCGAAAGATAACATAACGGATTCGTTAAACAAAGTGTCAAATAATGAGTTGATAGAGAAGTTGACACGAGGAATGAGACTAAAAGCTCTATAGTAGATATCCAACCTAGCTAGCACCTAGGTTCAATGGGATAATTAAATTATCGAAACAAATGTCACTGTAGGGGTCTCAGACTTCTAGATACTCCACATTATATTGAATAGTGACTCTCACATGAGGCTAGCATGCTCATATACTTTAATGATTTGAAATGTTAGTTGACATGGGCGGAATATGCGGGGCGAGGTACTCAGAAAAGAATCACCTATGTGAGACACAAGTGAGGCTACTTCAAAAGAGAATTAAAGGGGTTGTTTAGTAACTTGGAGAAATGGGGGATTTTCCAAAAAAAATGGAGAATTAGAGAAGTGGAAAAAGAAAAATGGAAATGTTGTTTACTAAATCTATTCTTCCAAAGTGTAACTCCATCTCCTTTCTCCATCTTTCTTAACAAATTTGGAGAAAGCCAAATTTGAGTTCTCCAATTGGAAGAATGGGAAAAAAACGGGTGAACAGTACTCTTATGATGAGGTCTCAGGTTCGACTCCTGCTATGCGCCACCTTCTATTAGCCCTTTCGCTCCGCGCCTCTTCGCTTTAGGTTAGCCCTTTCGCTCCGCGCCTCTTCGCTTTCTCCAACCCTTTTGCTTCAGTTTTTTATACAGTAATTACTATTACAATGTTTTGCTTCAGATTTTTTTATAATTTTTACTATTATTATTATTATTATTATTATTATTATTATTATTATTATTATTATTAAATTTCTATTTCTATTGCAGTGACGCTCAGATTTTGTATTCTTATTATTACTACTATTATTAATAATAATAATAATAATATTATTATTATTATTATTAAATTTCTATTATTATAATTATTACTATTATTATTGTTATTATTATTATTATTAAATTCTTATTATTTCTTATTATTGATCACCCATAGTCCTTCGACTTTTAAATTGTTACCATCCCTACGATCCTTCAACTTTCAAATTGTTATCATCCGTATTCCAAAGTTAATCACCCATGATCCTTCAACTATCAAATATTATTATTATTATTATTATTCTTATTGTTGTTGTTGTTGTTGTTGTTGTTGTTATTATTATTATTATTATTATCCTTTTCCTTTTTCCTTTTTCCTTTTTCATCCTTTTTATACACATAGATTTTGTTGTTGTTGTTATTGTATTTAATAGAATAAAAAAATTAGAGAAATGAAAAACTGGAGGAATGGAGAAGGAAACCTGGAAAAATGGAGAAATGAAAAACTGGAAATGGAAAAACGGAGAAATGAACTAAACGACCCCTTTAGTGTCTCTATTCTTTAGATACTCTTGCAAAACTAGGAATGGTATTCTATGGCCAAAATGAGCACACCATGAGAACAAAACAAGGTTGGAAAGTTCTTGATAAGCTCCCAAGATACCTATATATTTGGATATAAATAGGGATCGTTTAATAGCATTTCGGTATCCTTATGTGACTAATTTACGATATTATGTGCTTTAATTCAATAACCACACGCAAAGCTACCCTTGGTGTATTTTGAGACATTTCATGGGTCCCGAGAGCCGTTAGGCACGAGAGATGAGCAAAACGAGCAAAATCGAGCAGGACAGAAGTCCCGAGGACCCATGATGTTGCATCCACGTGTGAATGCCACGTAGATGAAATCCAGTATGCATTCATGTGGCCATTCACGCATGAAGGTCACGTGAATGAGACACTGCGGAGAAATTGTTTTAGGGAAATTTTGGGAGAGACTATTTAAGGAGGCTTGATAGAATTTTGCAGGAGAGTTTTTGGGGAAGAGAACACTTTTAGAAATTAGATTTCCATTCTTAGATTAGGTTTTACATTTTTCCTTGTAAATGAGGAAATTAAGCTTGGATTGAGGACTACCGCTTCATTACTAGGTGATATCTATTTGAATCTTATTTCTATTTTACATATCTTGTTCTTAGATTGAATTAGTCTATGATCTTAAATCTATGATTATGTTTGGTGTAGTTCTATCTAGGGATTGAGTTGTGTGAATCTATGCTTGCTAGTGTGAAGATCCTATTTCTTATTGTGGATTTGATTGCTTTGATGTTGGAATATCTATTCTTGTCTATTGATTGTTGGTTTGATTAGATCTTGTGTATATTTGGCCAATCAATTGAGAGATTGAGACCTTGACTCTATCATGGTATTCATTTGAGTTGAGTTGAAACTTTTGCAATCTTAGATCCTATGGAATTCCATGATTGGGAATAGTAGGAAAGTCTGTAGCCTAGGTGTTTGATAAAATGTCTCTTAGGGCTTTTGGTTGCCAAATGGTACTCTTAAGCCTAAGAAGCGCTAGTACACAAAGGTGGAAAATGACTAAGATGACACACTCTTGAATAGCCAACACAATTGCATCATTAGACCACTACTTGAGACACACAATGAGGCAGCAGACAAGCACAATTCATTCCCTTATTTCTTATTACTTATTTCTTATTTCTTATTACATACTACTTTGATTTTAGTTACCTCTTGCACACTTACATTTCCTACATGCCATTCACCACCCTCACACATCTCATCACACGTTCATTCGATTAAAAGCAATAGCATAGACCAACCTCCACGTCCCTCCCCCGAGATCGACACTCGGGGAGTTTTAGACTCTTCGTTTTATCATTACCAAATCCACATTACATACCTCACTCACCCTAGAAACCTGTAGCCCCCTTTCAGTTCTTATGTAGCATATATCATCGTTTACACAAATGACATACAGTACAACTCAAAGACACTGTGTTCTACTAGAAAACTACAAAGGTCAATACATCATTACAAGGGAAGGTTCAAATGGTAACACCTATATATCCTATTCAAGGATCGATTGTTGAGCTCCACTGCTAGACCATTGCATACTAGCAGACCTTGGGTCTTCTGGTTCATGCATAGCCACTGTCGCACCAGTAGATCTGACCTTAGGTCTATTGGCCTAGTCTGCCACGGCAAGCCGTGGATCAACCGGCGACATCACCTTGGTCTACCGATAGTAGATCCTTCTGGGTCTATCAAGAGGTCCGCTATCATGCCTTGTGGTTTACCAGTTCAGACTCATCTTTCGAAGTTGTGGTCTTCTGGAATAGTACCTCTACTGGTGTATAACCTCTTCCGCTGAAATAACTGAGCATAATTAAATTCTTGTGATAATTTATTTTTTTTAGGTTGTAACTGTTGTAATCTCAACAGTTATTTCCAGATTTAATTGTTGTTATGGGGAGGTTACAATCTAAATATAAATCAAATTAATTGCTATGTTAATGCTAAATTGACCACTTCTCCTATAAATAGGGTATGGTTGAGCAGATGATTTACCCACCTAACCAAAATTATTTTTCATCCAGAAACTGTCTTTTAAAAAAACTTATGCTCTTCTTACTCTAGTGTTTGTGCTCTTCCTTGTTCTAGTTTGCTGGAGACACAATAATTTGAGTGCTCAACCGGTACATCCTAAATCCATTTTATCCGGGGAAACATAGGATACAATTAGGGCCGGTTTTTTTTTTTTTTATTTATTTGCGTGGCCCTGTATTGGTAAATAAGTGAGCTCCTATCAAAGTATAAATAAACTGGGAACGAAAGAAAATTGATTCACGTGAATATTACGGGGTAGAATTTTTTTTTTTGAATAATACGTAGTAGAATTTAGATCAGTCGTGAAAACCAGCTATTGCCATCTTGCACGCCATAAAATCCGGTTCTGGCTACAACCCTTCTAGCACCTAAGAGGCTAAGATAGATAGCAAATAATGTTTTTAGGAGAGAGTGTGTGACACAACTAAGATTTCAATTTACTGAAACATCTTTAAAAAAAAAAAAAAAAAAACAGGTGTGATAGTTGCATCCACTAAGAGAAGTGACAATGACCATACTTGAATTTTCATTCATGTGAAGGAAATAAAGATTGTTTGTCATTAATGGATAATTCAACTGATAAACAAGCAAAGGAAGGCCGGCCTTTTTAAATCCTTTGTGTACTTATTCTAAAACAAACACAGAGATTCAACAATCACAGAACATTCAACAACGCCACAAAAGCAACAAACTAAGAAATCCAAAAATTAGAAACTGAGGAAGTTTTTCTCCTTTAGACTTTCAATAGTATCCTTAAGGGTCACTGCAAAAGAAGTGAAGTTGATCCCCAAGCTTTTTGCCTTTTCTTGGGATACTTTGAAAGTTGGCACTACAGGCAAGTCTCCTTTATATCTGTTACCAATTTTTTTTAAAGGATCAATTCGTTGCTATAAGTGGATCCAATTTAGGGAAAAAAAAAACAAAAAAGCTTCGAATTTGAAACTTACTTGTTAGGAATGGGAAGAGAAGGGTAAAGCTGGCCTGCAATCTTCAAAACCTTAGAAGAGTGTATTGTTTCACCAACCAAACAGTATCTTCCACTGGCCGAAGGTACCTCAAATGCTTGGATATGTGCATTTGCCACATCTCTAACATCAACATAAGAACTACCCGCTACAGAAAAGGAACCCTTTTCTGCAACCATTCATAATTTCCATTGATACAAATAATGTATTTTGATTGATAATATAATGCTAATTTCTTGAAGAGATCTTACCCTCTTTTATGAGGCGTAGAATCACATTGGTTGAAAAATTAAGAGTTGGTTGTAGAATAGGGCCAATAACAAGACAAGGATGCAATGAAACCATGTCAATCCCATTCTCCCCTGCATATTTCCATGCTGCTTCCTCCGCAAGGATTTTTGATAGGCTATACCATTGCTATAAAGATCAAACAAAAACTACTTACATAATTAAATTAGCACAAATTAAAGTGTTTTGTTTGTATTCATGTTAGGGATACAACTCAACAATAATAGTGTTAATCTAACCCATAAATAGATGGCAAAAACTTCTGTAAAACTTTCTCACGGACCCTTTTTGTGATGCGAGTCGGGTCAAGATGAAAATTTAATAGTTATACTGTAAAATCTAATTAATAGTAATTACTAATTAGAATAAAATGTTTATTACTTATATGAGAGAGTGTAATACTTTTGAACAAAAATGTAATACGTTTACATTTTGATTTAAAAGTATTATATTTTTCCTCAAAAGATTGTCCCGCCCGACCTATTGTGAAACGGTCTCAAATAAGTGTGATTCTAAATAGATTTACAATAAAAGCTCTAAAGAAAAATATGTTCTATAGCTGTTGGACTAATATAAACACACACACAAACGCACCTTTGTTTCCTCTGCAAATTCTTTATCAGCAAACCAAGTTTCGTCGATTACATCAGTTGGATTTATAGGATTTGATCTGATCATAATAGAAGCCGCTGATGACGTCACCACTACCCTTTTCACAGAAGGTGTTCTTACACAAGATCCAAGAACATTTAGTGTCCCCTTTACTGCAGGATCCACTATTTCTGCCTAAATTATATATAAACACGAGATTATGATATAAGAAAAAAAAAAAAAAAAAAAAAGTCGAGGGGTATTAAGATAAGAAAAACGAAAAGGTTAACCTTAGTTGGTGATAAAGAAACAGGTGATGCTGTGTGGAAAACACCGTCACACCCATTAATTGCAGGATCAAAAGAGTTTTCTTCAAGTAAGTCAGCTTCAAACAAATGCAGTCTTTCCTTGGCACCTTCTAAAGCAAGAAGATGTGCCACCTTATTTGGAGACTCTGCAACTCATTCCCGCACGGGTTTAACTCAGTGGTCTATACTAGTAAGAACAATTTGAGAGAAGATATACCAAAATTCAAAACTTGACAGATGTTTAAAGTGAACAGATTTCTTATATGCTTGCATCGACATTTGGTCTAGTCTCCTGATCTGAGGCCTAGAGTTACAGTGATTTACCTACTCCCACATGCTTTGTCAAGAAAGAGCGTGGAAACAGCAGGGCCATGCACATATATGAGAGTGTTATAATATATGGAAGAAAGTAAGAGAGAGGGGACTGACTGAGGCTGCGAACGGTGGCGTTGACAGTGTAACCACGGCGGAGCAAAAGCTTGACGAGCCAAGAAGCTATGAAGCCTGAAGCACCGGTGACGCAAACCACCTTTCCCTCTCCGCTCATCCTCTATCTTTTTCAGATTAAATTCCCTCCCTAGCTAGATCTGTAAACTTATTTTGAAACCTCGAGGGTAGAAACAAGTATACGATTGTGACACCACATAATGATATAAATGGTCATAAATGAAATTTGGGAGATGTCAGATGTTGACTCTTTTCAATTAAAAATGATGCCTCTTGGATCTCACCAATTATTTATCTCAAATTTAGTAGTTGTGATTTATTGATTGGAATTTCAACATTGCAATTATTTTGATTTTTTTTGAATACTACTAATTCTATTAGAATGCAGTATCTCTGTTCATAACTACTTTCTCAATCTATTGAAGCACAAGAGTCAGCATTGCCGACCTCCTATGTAAAGGGAAGAGTTTGATGCCACTGGACCACAAGGTCCTTGCCAATTATTTTGATTTTTAATCAATCTATTATTTTAGAAAATTAAGAAAAGAGTTAAGTAAGCTTCATAAGTTGATTAAATAATACTCCGTACAATTGAGTGATCTAACTAAAAAGAAATCATTATTAATTTGGAGTTTGTGTTGACTTGTAGCTGCGCTAGCTCATTTTGGATGCATGACAGACAATTCCTCTTGGACCACCTTCACGTGCTTAGCAGATTTCTTGGAGTTACGTTCTATCCATCATTGCATGCATACAAATGATTAAACCACTTTGATATTATGGAATGTGATTCCTATTGACCTACACTTGTCTAAGTCAAAGATTGCATCAAACGTGGAAATAATTTTTTCACATTTTAAATTCTAAGAAAGTTCAAACTTTCATGACTAACAAACGACCTCTAATTAAGTAGATTCAATTCAAATCAGAAAAAAAAAGAAGAAAAAAAAAAGAGTTAATGTCTTTAGCTGAAAATCATACTTGTCAGGAATGGGAAGCGAAGGGAAAAGCCCGCTTGCAATGTTCAAAATTTGGGAAGAGTGCATTGTTATCCCAACCAAACAGTATCTTCCCCTAGCAGAAGGTAACTCAAATGCTTGGATATGTGCATTTGCGACATCTCAAACATCAACAAGAGGGTAGATTCCATTAGGTGCTGCATCCTTATCTGTGCGACATAACATTCATTAATTATTTTTATAGTAATGGAACAAAAATTCATCAATGTTTGACTGTAAATTTAATTTAGGGTGTGTTTGGAAACCAGGAAAATAATTTCTGGAAATTATTTTCCGGGCTTTCAATGTTTGACAAGACATGGAAAATCAAAGTCAATGGAAAATAACTTTCAGTCAAAAGAAAATAAGGGTCATTTTATGAAAATTTGGGGGAAGTCATTTTCCAGACTTGAGCAGCGTTCTTCTTGCTACAAAATTACAGCGAACCAAGAGCTTTCTTCTACCTTCTAGCAGACCATGGCCATCAGAAATCCCTTTTCCGATGAAAAACCATCCCTGATTTCTGGTCGGAAACCACTAGTTTGCGATTGGGAAGCAAACAATCTCTGATTTCCAGTCGGAAACCAGAGAGACCGGAAACCAGAGACTCTTTGGTTTCCGACCGAAACCAGAGAGTTTCTGGGTTCCAACCGGAAACTAGACTCTCTGGTTTCCGGTACCAGAGAGTCTTTGGGTTCCAGTCGGAAACCAGAGACTCTCTGGTTTCCCGTCACTAGTTTCCGACTCCAGTCGGAAACCATACTCTTTGTTTTTTTATTTATTTTTAAAATTTTTTTAAAAATAAAGTCCGTGTTTTTTTTAACACAATTTTTTCTTGTTTAAAGAGATGCCTCTTGAATTATTTGGATAAATAAAATGTTTGTGTTTAATGGATAATGATAATAATAATTGATTAGTTATTTTGAAATTTTAATAGTCATTTGTTGATTATATTCAAAATTGTTATTATCAATATTGTTATATTTAAACAAATTAATTAAAATATTTAATTATACAATTCTGTTGGAAAATGAATCAAACACATAAACACAGTTTTCTACTCTGCAGCCAAACACAAAAAATAAAAATGATTTCTGGAAAATGACTCATTTTCCAGAAAATATTTTCTAGAAATCATTTTTTTGCTTTCCAAACACACAAACACAGTTTTCTACTAAGCTCATTTTTCGATGAAATATTACTTTCTTTTACGAGATTTAGAATGACTTCGTTTGAAAAATTAAGAGTGGGTTGCAGAAGAGGGCCAATAACTAAAGCAGGATGTAAAGAAATCAAGTCAATCCCATTCTCCTCTGCATACTTCCATCCAACTTCCTCTGCAAGGACTTTAGACAGGACATACCATTGCTATAAAGGGAAAAAAAAAGTCACATAAATTAGCACAAATTGAAGTGTTTTGCTTATAATCAGGTTGTGTGAATCTCTTATCAAATATATGCATTACCTTTGTTTCTTCTGCAAATTCTTTATCTGTATACCAAGTCTCATCAACTACATCAGTATACCTAGTTTTATTTTGAAACTTGATAAAAATAGGAGTTTGTTGGAAAAGTATTTTGGGGTCTCACACGTTCCCCGTCCGTCACGAGCCCGGTTATGATTGTGATCGGGCAACTTATCTGCCTAGAACCCTGGACACGATCATGACTGGGCTCGTGATAGGGTTCCTGTAGCACCTCTATCTCCATTTCACGCTTCCTCGGAAGCTCCACTTCAAGCCCATATGCCCTCCTTTATGCTCAAAAGCTTCAAAAACACTCAAATGCCTTGCAAGTGTTTCAATATTAGTGTCCATAAGAAAATAAAACAATTAAGCACACAATTCGCCCAAAATGACTAATCAATGCAATAAACACTACTCAAACACCCTATAAAAAAAAGACACATTTGGCACTCATCACTTTGCTACATAGCCCACTATTTATACTTATCAGTACCATGGCTCATTTACTATAGCAGAACCTGAAATAATTAATTAGCATAACGCACTTCATTAAGTGGTCCCTTACTCCTTAATAATAAGTATGGTTTCTTTTAAGTGCTCGACCGTTACTTGGTCCTGAGTTCGTCAAATGGGTTATTCGGGTCGGGTACCACATTATTCCATCATATAGTTAACTCGAACTCAAGTCACAACAAAAGTAAGCAAATGAAATTATATTAATACATGTTTAGTGTTTACTCTTAATTGTTTATGAGTACACTGCAGAGCTCAACAATCACAAACATTCAACAATAATAAATCCAAAAACTAGAAGCGCAAGAAGTTTTTTTCCTTGAAACTTTCAATAGTATCCTTAAGGCTCACTTCTATAGAAGTAAAGTTGATACCCAAGCTTTTCGCCTTTTCCTGGGATACCTTAAATATAGGCAAGTCTTCTTTATATCTGCCACCAAAAGAAAATAAACTTTAATATAAAGCAAGCATATGTACATTCAGTTCAGAAAAAGCAAACTCATGATTTGAATCTTACTTCTCAGGAATAGCAAGAGAGGGATAAACCTGACCAACAATCTTTAAAACCTGAGAAGAGTGCATTGGTTCCCCAACCAAACAATATCTTCCACTAGCGGAAGGCATCTCAAATGCTTCGATATGTGCATTTGCGACGTCTCGAACATCAACATAGCAATTGAGGAGTGGAGAAGACGTCATGAAATCCTTTCCTGTGAACGTTCACCAATTCCATTAAGGCTTTATTGAGATTAACAAGAGCAATCAACAATAATAATGACAGAAAGTAAAGAGGACAACATTTATGTGGTTCGGTAATGTGCCTACTTTCAGGGGAGTGAACTATTCTTTCATTAATTGTGATGGTCATACAAAACCTAGAGATACAATCAATGTATTTATAGCCATCTACCCTTATATTATGCACCCGACCCAATCTGCTCCACTCTCATTCCTTATATGAGACAAATTCATATTCCTTATACGAGACAAACTCAACAAATCTCTACATTGACGAATATGCCGTTTAGCTAGGAGGAAAGACATACCTCAGATATACCCATCAATTGGGAAAATCATATTCATCTAAAGATTGGAAATACCCAACAAGTCCAAACACTATTTGAATTTGTCACTAGTAACTGCCTTTGTCAACATGTGCAATGCATTCTCACTTGTATGAATTTTCTGCAACAAAATCGTCACCAGAAGCAACCAACTCTCTAACCTTATGAAACCCTACATCAATATGCTTGTTTCTAGCATGATATACTTGATTTTTAGCTAAAAATATGACACTCTGACTATCACAGTGTGATTGAACTCCACCTTGCTCAATACCCAATTCCTTAATCAAACCTAAAAGCAAAAAAACCTCCTTAGCTACCTCCGTCATAACCATGTATTTTGCTTCAGTTTTGCTTCAGTTGTAGACAAAGCTACAACAGTCTGAATTGATGATCTCCTACAAGCAAGACCAACCCCAAGAGTAAAGACATACCCCATTGTATAGTNCCCCCTTAAATTGAATCATGTTCTCCTACAAGCAAGACCAACCCCAAGAGTAAAGAACATACCCCATTGTATAGTTCCCCCCTCCCCCCCACCCTTAAATTGAATCATGTGCTCCATCCAACTAAAAGTTGGTCAACGTGTGCGGTGGATTTCCAAGCCCAACACGTGGAAGTCTCTTTTTGTGGGTGACGTGGAAGTCTCTTTTTGTGGGTGACGCGGAGATTCGATCCCATGACCTTTTGCATGGCTCTGATACCAAATTGAATCATGTGCTCCATCCAACTAAAAGCCTAAGCTAATAGTTGGACTGCACATATTATATTTATGCTCACACCTTAAATATTGGAGAATCCATTTAATTGACTCCGAATGTTGCTTCTTAGGTTTAGACATGTACTTACTAACTTGGCTAACAACATGAGCTAAATCATGTCGAGTATAAACCATTGTATACATTAAGTAGCCAACTGTACTGCATAAGGAACCTTTGCCATATTTTCAATCTCACTAACTGTTTGGGAACACTGGCTAGATGAGAGTTTAAAATGATTAGCCAAAGGGTGCTAACCGATTTAGACTTACTCATCCCGAACCTGTCAAGGACCTTTTCAATATAACTTTGTTGAGTTAGCCACAACTTTCTTGCACCTCTATCATTGTGAATTTTCATGCCAAGAATGTTCTGTGCAACTCCTAAGTCTTTCATATCAAATTCCTGGCTCAACAAAGATTCCAATGCAATAATATCATTCATACTCTTAGCAACAATCAACATATCATAGTCATACAGTAATAGAAAAATAAAAGAACAATCACCAATGCTCTTAACATAGACACAACAATTATACTCACAATGTGTGTAGCCAATTTGAATCATGTAAGCATTGAACAGCTTATACCACTGTCATCGAGCCGATTTAACACATACATTGATCTCTTAAGCCTACAAACCATATACTCACCTCCGAGTTTAAGAAACCCTTCAAGTTGCTTCATAAAAATCTACTCATCTAGATGACCATGCAGAAAAGTAGTTTTCACAATCAAATACTCCAATGAAAATCCCAAATAGCTACCAAAAAGCAAGTACTAACTTAATAGAAGTATGTCTAACAACATGAGAGAAAACCTCATCATAATATATCCCCTTCTGTTGAGAAAACCCCTTCGTAACTAACCGAGCCTTGAATCTTTCCCATTCTTTTTATACTATTGGTCGCTTCTTCCTATAGACACACTTACACCCTATCGCGTTATTGTCTTGAGGAAGCTAACTAGCTCCCAAGTATGATTCTAATGTAAAGACTCTATCTCCTCAATCATACTTGCCATCCATTTATCTTTCTCCTAACTAGAAACAACCTCTTGAAAAGTAATTAACTTATCATTATTAGCAACAAAAATTGCAAAAGGGACCATATCCTCAAACCCATGCCTGCTAGGTGGTTTGACATTGGTGCGACTTAGTCTATCTCGATCTGGCCAAACAATATTCTTGTAAATTTTTTGATCTCGAACGTGCTACAAATGTGGAATCTGCAACTTCTTGAGTCTCAACCGTAGGTGGATTATCCGTTCACTTATTCAAAGGAACTCGATTTATATCAAATTTTACTATGCTAGAACCATCAAATAACATGCTATGTTCACTACTTCTGTCCAAAAACACTTAGAGAGCACAACATTCAATTTGAGACACCTTGTTCTCTCAACAATGGTCCTACTAAGCCGTTTAACAAAATCATTCTATTGTGGTGTCTTACGCACTGTATAGTGTTTTTGAATTCCATGTTCTGCACAGAATTTCTGGAATTCTTTCTTAGTATATATTATGTACTAAAGTACTTGATTTTTCTGTCCGTCTGGTTCTTAACCTCAGTCTTCCACATCTTGAATTTCTCAAACACTTCAAATTTATGTTTCAAAAAATATACCCAGACTTTCCTAGAAAAATTGTTAGTAAACGTAATATAATACCGAGAGCCATCCATAGAAGGATCCCTAGTAGATCCCCAAACATTAGAATGCACATAATCTAAAATCTCTTCAGTTTTAGGCTTCCCAGTTGAATATTGAAATAGATTCTTGATTGTTTCCCCAGGAGACAGAACTCGCAGAAATCTAGCTTACAATATTTAACTCATTTTAACATATTCCTTTTATGCAATTCAGACAAACCACGTTCACCTACATGACTCGAACACAAATGCCACAACCTAATAGTATCATCACTACTAGACTCAAAAGAATGTGTTCTACCTACAACAGTACTACACAACAACCTATAAATGTTCCCCGTGGTCTTTTTTCCTTTCATCATAGTTAGAGCACCCTTACTGATTTTAATGGTTCACTATCGCTTTCAAACTTATGAATAAAACCATTAGCATGCAAACTGCAAAGAGAAATTAGGTTCTTTACTAATTTTGGTATATGTCATGACAGTACCATCATACATCTGGATGTTAACATCACCAATACCTAAAATATTATGACATTTATCATTACCCAAAAAATTGAACCGAAAATACGTGGTATATAGGTTGTGAACCACTCCTTGTTAGGTGTAATATGATAAGAGCATCCTGAGTCTAGAGAATCCAAGCATCTGACAACTAACTCGATGAAACTACTAGAACATCACCTTCACTATAATATGAGTCATTTACGTGTACCACGTTCGCATCCTCTTGCTGCTTCTTCAACTTTTGGCAATCTCTTTTCATGTGTCCAATCTCCTTACACTTGTAGCACAAAATTTTCTTACTATTTTTGGACTTAGACCTAGAGTTTCTCTTCCTCAGAATTATACTTCACTGGCTTCCTTCCACGATCATGACTTTCCTTAGCACACAAACTATCACCAACAGAACGCTCCCTTGCATTCTGATGTGTTAATTATGAGCTAGCAGGGTTGCAGAGATTTTATTGAATTTAATTGTGATTTTCTCGTATATGTAAGAGTAGTCATCAAGTGTTCGAAGGAAAGAGGTAGTGAACATAGCAAGATCATTGCCTTATCTTCATCTTCAATCTTGACATCAAGCCTAGCAAAATCTGAGATTATATGTGCACCAAGTCTAAACCCTTCTGTATCTTAAGCTCATAAAGCCTTTGCTTTAGATACAATTTGTTTGTTAGAGATTTTTTCATGAACTAAATCTCCAATTTATCCCAAATATCTTTTGGAGTTACCAAGACCATAACGTGATACACGATTTCATCCGTGAGGCATAACTGAATCGTTCCTACCCCCCCCCCCCCTCATCAGCTCTTGCTAGATTAGTTGGTTTTTCTGCCAACAAGGTTTTTAGAAGGCCCTACTGTGCCAACAAATCCTTAACCCTAGATAGCCATAACCCGAAATTCTTCGAATATCGCACTTGAACTGACCTTCTCAACAGTGCTCTTATACCAATTTGTTGAGATTAACAAGAACAAACAATAATAATAATGACATCAAGTAAGGAAAACCATATTTACATCGTTCGGCAGTGTACATACCTTAATGGAAGTGAAACTATTTTTTTATTAATTGTGATGGTGATACAACACTTAGAGATACAATCAATATATTTATAGGCATCTACCCTTTTAATATAGATCCGACTCAATCTGCTCCACTTATATTCCTAATATGAGATAAACTCAATAGGCTCATAACAATGTTATCATATCATCAACATAAGTCATAATGTTCAGTTTTTGAGAGATCTTACCTTCTTTTATGAGTTTCAGAATCACCTCACTTGAAAAATTAATAATTGGTTGTAAAAGAGGGCCAATAACAAGGCTAGGATGCAGTGAAACCATGTCAATACTATTTTCCCCAGCATATTTCCATGCTGCTTCCTCGGCAAGGACTTTAGACAAGACATACCATTGCTACAAAGATATATATATATATATATATATATATATAAACAAAAAAACTCACTTAAATTAGCATAAAGGTGCTTGATTTGTAATAGGGATATGACTCAACAATAATGTGTTGTATCCAATCATAAATAGATTAACGTGACATAAGATAAGACAATGAAAAGTTGTATACATATATATATACATATATACATATATATATATACATATATACATATATATATATACATATATACATATAAACACAAACATGTCGGCAGAATTAGGCAATGTTGCAGCAGCCATAATTAGGCAAATATCAACTTTGAACAAGAATGTTAGGTAGCCAAACTTTGTTGAACAAAATATTTATTGTTTGGTCCTTACATTTTAGGCTAATTACAAAATGACCCCAAATCTACAACTATAAATAGGGAGGTCATTTGTCATTCTAGTCATCCCAAATCATTCTATTCTTCCCTCATATACTAGAGATATTAGAGAGTTTGTTAAGTGTATTTCTCCTTCCTAGCAAGAGAGAATTATCCTTGTTTTCTCCTTGTTAGTTAGAGAGTGGTTGTAACTCCTATTTTCTCATAGTGAAATTCTTCTACCCTTGCCCGTGGTTTTTACCCTAATTTGTTTAGGGGTTTTCCACGTAAAATCTGTGCCTCATTTATTTTTCTTTCTCAAATTATTGTTGCAATCTGATCTATCCCACTTCCGCGGGCGCAACAATTGGTATCAGAGCCTTCAGATATATTGTTCAGAATTTGTTTCAAGAACAATATGGCAGCGAAATTTGAGATTGAAAAATTCAATGGGAAAAATTTCTCATTGTGGAAATTGAAGGTGAAGGCTATCCTGAGGAAAGACAACTATCTAGCGGCTATCAGTGAAAGGCTGGTGGATTTTACTGATGACAAAAAATGGAGCGAGATGAACGAGGATGCTATGGCGGATCTATACCTATCAATAGCAGATGGAGTATTGTCAAGCATCGAGGAGAAGAAGACGGCCAAGTCACTGCACAACAAAATTTTCCTTAAGAGGAAATTATATACTCTTCGTATGTCAGAATCTACTTCAGTGACGGAACACTTAAATACGCTGAATACTCTATTTTCCCAGCTTACATCTCTAAGCTGTAAAATAGAGCCACAGGAGCGTGCGGAATTTCTACTTCACAGTCTACCTGATTCGTATGATCAACTCATCATCAACTTAACAAACAACATCCTTACAGACTATCTAGTCTTCGATGATGTTGCAGCTGCGGTTCTTGAAGAAGAAAGTCGGCGCAAGAACAAGGAAGACAGACAAGTCAATCTGCAACAAGCAGAGGCGTTAACGGTGATGAGAGGAAGGTCAACAGAACGTGGCCAAAGCAGTGGTCGTGGTAGATCAAAATCAAGTAAGAAGAATTTAAAGTGTTACAATTGTGGAAAGAAGGGTCACCTGAAGAAAGATTGTTGGAATTTACCTCAAAATTCCAATCCTCAAGGAAATGTTGCAAGTACCTCAGATGATGGAAGTGCTCTTTGTTGCGAAGCACCAATAGCCAGGGAAGGCAGAAAAAGGTTCGCGGATATATGGCTTATAGACTCGGGAGCCACATATCACATGACCTCAAGGAGAGAATGGTTCCATCATTATGAACCAATCTCAGGAGGATCTGTGTACAGCTGCGACGATCATGCCTTGGAGATTATCGGCATTGGAACCATCAAGCTGAAGATGTACGATGGAACAGTCCAAACTGTTCAGGATGTGCGGCACGTGAAGGGCCTGAAGAAAAATCTATTATCCTATGGAATATTGGATAATAGTGCAACCAAGATTGAAACACAGAAAGGAGTCATGAAGATTTTCCAAGGAGCGCTTGTGGTGATGAAAGGGGAGAAGATAGCTGCAAATCTATACATGCTGAAGGGAGAGACTTTGCAAGAAGCAGAGGCATCGGTTGCCACATGTAGTCTAGACTCTACGCTGCTATGGCATCAGAAACTTGGGCACATGTCAGAACAAGGAATGAAGATTCTTGTGGAGCAAAAGCTACTTCCGGGGTTAACAAAGGTATCACTTCCTTTGTGTGAGCATTGTATAACAAGTAAGCAACATCGTCTTAAATTCAGCACATCAAATTCTAGAGGCAAGGCTGTTCTAGAATTGGTTCACTCTGATGTGTGGCAAGCACCGGTTCCATCCCTAGGAGGGGCAAAGTATTTTGTCTCATTCATCGACGATTACTCTAGGAGATGCTGGGTGTACCCTATCAAGAGAAAGTCAGATGTGTTTGCGACTTTCAAAGCCTTCAAAGCACGGGTGGAACTTGATTCCGGGAAGAAGATCAAGTGTTTCAGGACAGATAATGGAGGGGAATATACAAGTGAGGAATTTGATGACTTCTGCAAGAAGGAAGGCATCAAAAGGCAGTTCACGGTGGCATACACTCCTCAACAAAATGGAGTGGCAGAGCGGATGAACAGAACCTTGCTGGAAAGGACAAGAGCAATGTTGAGGGCTGCGGGCTTAGAAAAATCATTCTGGGCAGAAGCAGTCAATACCGCCTGTTATTTGGTGAATCGAGCTCCATCAACTGCAATCGAGCTGAAGACACCAATGGAGATGTGGACTGGTAAGCCTGTTGATTATTCAAACCTCCATATATTTGGAAACATTGTGTATGCAATGTACAATGCCCAGGAAATTACAAAGTTGGATCCGAAGTCCAGGAAATGTAGATTCTTGGGGTATGCTGATGGAGTAAAGGGGTATCGCTTGTGGGATCCCACTGCCCACAAAGTTGTCATCAGCAGGGATGTTATCTTTGTAGAGGACAGGCTACAAAGAGGAGAAGTTGATGATAGCACGGAAAAAGAAAAGCCAGAAACTACTCAGATACAGGTAGAGGAGGAATTTGAACAAGATTCTTCTGAAGCAGAACCGGCGCACGAGGAACCAGAACCAGAACGCTCTGGAACTCCAACAACTCGTCAATCAGACCGTGAAAGAAGACGTCCCACTTGGCACTCAGATTATGTTATGGAAGGGAATGTTGCATACTGCCTTCTAACAGAGGATGGTGAGCCATCAACCTTTCAGGAGGCGATAAACAGCTCAGATGTTTCTCAATGGACGGCAGCAATGCAGGAAGAAATAGAAGCTCTCCATAAAAATAATACATGGGAACTTGTGCCACTACCACAAGGAAGGAAGCCAATTGGTAACAAATGGGTCTTCAAAATCAAAAGGAATGGTGACGATCAAGTGGAGCGGTATCGTGCAAGACTGGTGGTGAAGGGATATGCTCAGAACGAAGGTATTGATTTCAATGAAATATTTTCACCTGTGGTTCGACTAACAACAGTTCGTGTAGTTTTGGTGATGTGTGCTACATTCAACTTACATCTAGAGCAGCTAGATGTGAAAACGGCTTTTCTTCATGGAGATCTTGAAGAAGAGATATATATGCTCCAGCCTGAAGGATTTGAAGACAAAGAGAATCAGAACTTGGTTTGCAGGTTGAACAAATCTCTATACGGTTTAAAGCAGGCGCCAAGGTGTTGGTATANTACGGTTTAAAGCAGGCGCCAAGGTGTTGGTATAAGAGATTTGATTCCTTCATCATGTGCCTTGGATACAACAGACTGAATGCAGACCCTTGTGCATATTTCAAGAGGTTTGGAAAAGATAACTTTGTTATATTGCTGTTGTATGTAGATGACATGTTGGTCGCAGGCCCCAACAAAGATCATATTGATGAATTGAAGGCACAACTGGCTAGGGAATTCGAAATGAAGGACTTGGGACCAGCAAACAAGATTCTAGGGATGCAAATTCACCGAGACAGAGGTAATAGGAAGATTTGGCTTTCTCAAAAGAATTATTTAAAGAAAATCTTGTCACGTTTCAGCATGCAAGATTGTAAGCCAATTTCTACCCCTCTTCCTATTAATCTCAAAGTATCCTCAAGTATGAGTCCTAGCAATGAAGAAGGGAGGATGGAGATGTCTCGAGTACCGTATGCATCAGCGGTGGGGAGTCTAATGTTCGCTATGATATGTACAAGACCAGACATTGCGCAAGCAGTGGGAGTAGTTAGTCGGTACATGGCGAATCCAGGCAGAGAGCATTGGAACTGTGTAAAGAGGGTCCTAAGATACATCAAGGGGACCTCAAATGTTGCATTATGTTATGGAGGATCAGACTTTCTTATCAACGGGTATGTGGATTCTGACTATGCAGGGGATTTGGATAAAAGTAAATCTACGACAGGATATGTGTTCAAAGTTGCTGGTGGAGCTGTAAGCTGGGTTTCAAAACTGCAAGCAGTTGTGGCTATGTCAACAACAGAAGCAGAATACGTAGCAGCTACACAAGCCAGTAAGGAAGCAATTTGGTTGACAATGCTATTGGAGGAGCTCGGGCACAAACAAGAGTTTGTCTCTTTGTTTTGTGACAGTCAGAGTGCCTTGCATCTAGCAAGGAATCCTGCATTTCATTCAAGGACGAAACACATACGAGTGCAGTACCATTTCATCCGAGAGAAGGTGGAAGAAGGGACAGTAGATTTGCAGAAAATCCATACCACGGACAACGTAGCAGATTTCCTAACAAAGGTAATCAATGTTGATAAGTTTACTTGGTGTCGATCTTCCTGTGGCCTGATAGAGACGTAAGCGGCATGGAAAGTGCAAGGTAGAAAGAATGGTGTGAAGATATGATTGTTACAATCTAATCTTCAAGTGGGAGATTGTCGGCAGAATTAGGCAATGTTGCAGCAGCTATAATTAGGCAAATATCAACTTTGAACAAGAATGTTAGGTAGCCAAACTTTGTTGAACAAAATATTTATTGTTTGGTCCTTACATTTTAGGCTAATTACAAAATGACCCCAAATCTACAACTATAAATAGGGAGGTCATTTGTCATTCTAGTCATCCCAAATCATTCTATTCTTCCCTCATATACTAGAGATATTAGAGAGTTTGTTAAGTGTATTTCTCCTTCCTAGCAAGAGAGAATTATCCTTGTTTTCTCCTTGTTAGTTAGAGAGTGGTTGTAACTCCTATTTTCTCATAGTGAAATTCTTCTACCTTTGCCCGTGGTTTTTACCCTAATTTGTTTAGGGGTTTTCCACGTAAAATCTGTGCCTCATTTATTTTTCTTTCTCAAATTATTATTGCAATCTGATCTATCCCACTTCCGCGGGCGCAACAAAACACACCTTTGTTTCCTCTGCAAATTCTTTATCAGAAAACCAAGTCTCATCGATTACATCAGTTGGACTTATAGGATTTGATTTGTACATAACAGCCGCCGTTGAGGACGTTACCACTACCCTCTTCACCGAAGGTGTTCTCCCACATGATCCAAGAACATTTAGTGTCCCCTTTACTGCAGGATCCACTAGTTCTACCTAAAATATATATAGGAACAAATTAAAGATCTTAAAAGAGGAAGAAGATATACAACATTGAAATGTGGGAAAAATGGGTGGTCGTGAGTGAAAGAGGTGATTATGATTGGAGAAAAAAAAAATGGCTGGTTTCCTTAAACAAAGAAAAGGGTACGTATTAACATAAGAAAAACGTAAAGGTTAACCTTAGTTGCAGATGGTGAAAAAGAAACAGGTGATGCTGTGTGGAAAACACCTTCACACCCATTAATTGCAGGGTCAAAAGAGTTTTTCTCAAGTAAGTCGGCTTCAAACAAATGCAGTCTTTCCTTGGCACCATCTAATGCAAGAAGATGTGACACCTTATTTGGATCCTCTGCAACAATTATATATACCTATCAATGATATTTTCCAGTAATAAAATGTGAACTCACAATTGCATTGGAAGAGAGAGAGGACTGACTGAGGCTGCGAACGGTGGCGTGGACGGTGTAACCACGGTGGAGCAAATGCTTGACGAGCCAAGAAGCTATGAAGCCGGAAGCACCGGTCACGCATACCACCTTCCCCTCGCCGCTCATCCTCTTCTTTTTTAGATTACAAGTTGCCCAATCTAGCAGGTCTGTCAACTTATATATTCATATGCACACTACATCATACAAACTAAATGATTGATTAGTAAAGTGGACGAAATATATATGGATCAGGTACACCTTGTATTTAGGATATTGATCCAAAATGACATGATTATTTGTCTATAAATAAACCAAATACATATAATATGTTAATTCTAATATACATACCTACATAGGGGCCATTCAAGTGAGAACGAGGGTCAAGGAGAGGAATAAGAACCATTTATAGCCGTCCATTTGTCCAGATCTAACGGATCAGATGTAATTTTTAAAATACGCGGTGACATTTTTGTAAATTAAATAACTTAAAGTTTGGGTGCAAATAACATGTGTTAAAAGTATAAGTAACTGGTGCAAGTGTGTAAGTAAAATCATTTAAAAGTGCAACCATTTTCACTTAATAGTGCAAGTAATTTACCTATTCACATTGGTGCACCTAATGATAACGTTATGTACACTTAATATTGTTGCTCGATGTATATTATATTGTTGCACATTGCACTTGCAATACATTTTACTTGCACTTAGGTGCATTCTATGAAATTGTTACTTGCACTTTTAACACAATTTACTTGCACTTCAAAGTTCAAATTATTTACATAAATGTCACAATATTTTTATTTTTAAATAAAAGTCTTTCTGATCCGTTAGATCTGGATAGATGGACGGCTACGATGGGCTCTTATTCCTCTCATGGGAATATGGTTCTCATCGCAGCCGTCCATCTTGATAGATATAATGGATTAGAAACACTGTTTTATTTTTTAAACGCAGTAGCATTTTTGTAAATAATTGAACTTTAATTTGAAGTGCAAATAAATTGGGTTAAAAGTGCAAATAACAGTTTCATAGAGTGCACCTAAGTGAAAAATAAAATGTTTTAAAAGTGCAACAAATAATGTACACCGAGCAACAATATTAAATGTACCTAACGTTATTATTAGTTGCACAAAACGTTATCATTATGTATACCAATGTGAAAGACGTTATCAATCATTAAGTGCACCAATGTGAAAAGCTAAATTACTTGCAGTATTAAGTGTAAATGGTTGCACTTTTAAGTGATTTTTTTAATTTACACATTGTACTTGCACACGTGCATCTGTTACTTGCACTTTTAAAACATGTTACTTTTACACAAAATTCTAGTTATTTACAAAAGTGTCATCGCATTTATTTTAAATTAAATTTAATGTGTTAAACTTTTTAAATGGACGACTCAGATTAGTTCATATATATATATATATATATATATATATATATATATATATATATATATATATATATATATATATATATATATATATATATATATATAT
>NC_044924.1:12296748-12323975 GCF_003576645.1 Ipomoea triloba | reverse complement strand
ATATATATATATATATATATATATATATATATATATATATATATATATATATATATATATATATATATATATATATATATATATATATATATATATATATATATATATAAGTACATAATATGTAATAAATTAATTATTAACTGAATGTACATTATATATTAACTAAAATTTATTAATTAAATAAAAGATACATAATATGTTAAATGTAGACAATAGATTAATTTTGATCCGTACATTATTAACTATCAATATATAATAAATTAATTATTAATTGAATGTACATTATATGTTAACACCAATTACATAATTTACCTACATATTGTAAACCTTTGCCCATAATATGACGATTTTGTAAAGTGTGGACCACTCGTTTTGTGGTTAATTTCATATGGTCCACTCAAATGTAAGCGCCAAACATAAGAAATAGACAGGTTTATCCTCCCAAAAAAAAAAAAGAAAAAAAGAAAACAAAAAAAAAAAGAAAACAAAAAGTGCATGCAGAAAGGTCCGTGGATGTTGGCACCAAAAAGGCAAGGGGGCACATGGTTCTCAAAATAGAAACTTTCATAGCTGGTTAAGAAAAACAGGAAAAGAGTCTAAGGTTAGGCTCATTCATTTTAGAATGAGCCTTAGAATTAGGCTCAATCCATTTTTGAATTATTTTTAATAAAGAGCAGTAAATACCGTAGGTGACCGACGCGATGAATTATTTTAATAAAGAGCAGTAAATAGGAATTATTTTTACACCTATTGTATTTATTGCTCTACCTAGATTTCGGCACGTTTTAAATGGATGAGTGACCGACGCTATGAATTTTTGAACTAAAACAGTAGTCGTGGGACCAACATTGGTACTAAAACAATAGTCGTGGGACCAAAATTGGTAGAAATTAAACATGTGGACCAAAATTTTCATTTTGCTAATAGCCGTGGAACCAAAATTCGTTTTTGCTCAATATATTTATTAACTATACACAATTATTACTAATCATTAATATAATAATTAGTTAAAGACATTGTGGTCTAGTGGCATCTAGTTTACACTCTTAGATGGATGAGAGTGGGTTCGAGCCTTAGGTTAAAAAAGTAAGTATGAACAGATACTACTTTGTAATAGAGTCATCATGAATATATTTGTTAACTATACACCATTATTATTAATCATGAGTATCATAAATAAATATTTTAATCAAATAATTAACATATGTATTTGGTTCCGTATTCTATGGTATTTTGATTTTTTTTTTAAATAATTAAGAATGAGCCTAAGTCTTAGGCTCATTCTCACGAGAGAAAAGTCAATCAAACCTAATCCTTAAGCTTTTTTTCTTGATTGGAGAACTAACCCATATTTGGGAAACCATGTTTTTCATCCTCCACGGCGAGTAAATGATTCAAAAGGCAAAATCGATCACCGGACCGCCGGTCAAAGGACTAGTTCTTAAACAAAATATATTAATATTAATTCTTTAATTTGTGGTCTTATTGTTCTGCAACTCTGTATTGGGGATTACAATTTGAAATATTCTCAAAATTCACACTGGATTTCAGAGAGGGTGCTATAATAGGAGAGTGGATCAATTTTAAAAATTCAATCGCATTATAAAATACAAATCTACAATCTTAATAAAGGCTAATAAAGTTAGGACTCCAACGGGAAGAAAAATAATGTTGGTAGCAATTATTTATTTAAACGAATGGTTTATATTATTTTGATTTTAGTAATTTTTTATGATTTTCCTTCTTCACTCTTTATTATATTATTTTCTTCCCTTAAATAACCCCACATTCGGTTAGAATAAACTTTAGTAACGGAATATTCCGTTAACTTTTAACTTACCTATTAATTTTTATAAGAAAGATTTTAAGTTCGAACCTCATCCCAATAAGAGTTGACACATTTGTTAAACATATACTACGAATATGTTAGAATATATTATTGAAATATTAGTTATCAAAAAATTAAAAAAGAGATATATAATTTCATTAGTTATATTGTCTTTATTTTCTACAATAAAAATTATTCATTATCAAAAAATTAAAAAAGAGATATAATTTTATTAGTTATATGTCTTTATTTTCTACAATAAAAAATATTCATTATTAAAAAAATTTAAATATATACATATACATACATACATACATACATACATATATATATATATATATATATATATATATATATATATATATATAAGTTCATTAGTTATATTCTCTTTATTTTCTACCATGCAAAGATTCATTACCTTTAAATTCATTAATCAATTATATTCATTACGTTATTTATTGTCTTCTTTTTGCACTATCTTGTAATTAAATACTCGGTATCAAAGTTATAATACAAAATAATGTTATATATTTATTTACAAAGTATTATATAAATAACATAAAATATTTTTTTAAAAATAAGCGGGAAAAAGACATTCAAATAATTCAATAAATTTAAGCGGGAAATTATCCCGTAATATTTTTTGAACTACATCACAGTTGTTCACTTTAAAGGTAAATCGTATTTCTTTATTAATATGATTTAAAATGTATAATTTTACATTACCAAAAGTAATATTCATTGATACTATTAGTTTTAGAGTATCGCTTTTACAAAATTCCAAACAATTATATATATATCACATGTTTCATTAGAGCTTTTGTCTTTTCTTCCCAAGAAGACAAGGTCTTCTAAAATAATGTGAGAAAGAGACGAGCTCAATTATGATAAGACATGGGATAGATAGAAGAAGACAAAACATCTCCACATGGCTCCACTTTTGATATTCACATGCTCCAATAAATAAATAAATAATATATATATATATATATATATACACACACACACCGGATCAGGTGATGATCTATCATTAGGTGAGGACTCTATGGACTAATCCAGATCTTCCATTTGGAGTGATCCAACGGCTATGAATGCAACTGCACAACAAAGTGGGAGGGATGCACAACAATCACAATGCACAAAAAGTCTCCCTACAAGAACTTACAGGGCGTTTGGTTGGGAGGAGGGAATTAGGGGGGAAAAGAATTGTAATTCGGTGGAATTGCAATTCAATGAATAAAGTAGGAATTGAAATTACAGTGTTTGGTATGCAGAAATAGGAGTACAGGGAATTGAAAGGTAATAAGCGACAAAATGACTAAAATGCCCTTATGTTGTTGTAGATGTTGTAGTAATAGTAGTAGTAAGTAGTAATAGTAATAGTAATAATAATAATAATAATAATAATAATAATAATAATAATAATAATAATAATAATAATAATAACAATTCATTCAAATAATAATAATAATAATACTAATTCTTTCAAAATAATAATAATAATATAATAATAATAATTCTTTCAAAATAATAATAATAATACTAATAATAATAATAATTCTTTCAATTTTTTTTTAAAAAAAAAAAGAAAAAAAAAAGACAAAGCGTACGGGAGGAGGGGCAAAATTGTCTTTACACCAACAAATTACCCCTCCTCTCCACCGAATTGCAATTCATGGGGGTACCCCATGAATTGCAATTCAACATTTGGAGGGAATTGCAATTCTGCGGAATTGCAATTCCCTCCAACCAAACAGTGTAGTTTGGGAATTCACTGAATTGCAATTCAATGAATTGTAATTCCCCCCGAACTACGCCCAACCAAACAGGCCATTAGGTCTTTTGTGGATTGTGGGACCTATCAAAATTTAAGAATTTCGCGCAATCCAGTGCACGCACCGGCTAATGCGTGCTGCGCAACACTTTAAAAAAATAAATTCACATCAGAATTTTTCTTCTTCTTTTTTTTTTTTCCTTCTTTTTTCCTCTTTTTTCCCATGTTCTCTTTCCATCTTCTCTCTCCTAGTTGACACCAGGGCGTTTGGTTGGAGGGAATTACAATTCATTTCCTACATAATTTCAACCTATTTCCGAATGTAACTAAATTGCTTCGTTTGGTTGGAAGGAATTGCAATTCCCTCATTTTCATGGAATTAGAATCCCATGGCCCCCCATGGGATTTAATTCCATGGATTTTAGGAAGAAAAAAAGACAATGATGAGACAAAATTACCCTTCTCTTTTTTAACCTAAAATTGATGTATGACCTTCATTTCTAAATTATAGTGGTTGGAAGGAATTGCAATTCCACACGGAATTGCAATTCCCCCATTTTCATGGAATTAGAATCCCATGGCCCCCATGGGATTTAATTCCATGGATTTTAGGAAGAAAAAAGGACAATGATGAGACAAAATTACACCTCTCTTTTTTAACCTAAAATTGATGTATGACCTTCACTTCTAAATTATAGTGTGTATTATTCTTCGACTTCTCTTTGTGTATGTTCATTTAAATCTTTATATGCAACAATTATTCGAAGTTTACATTCTTTATATGCATTGTTTAATTATTATATATATCAACTTTCATGTATATTCCTTCGAATTCTTTATATGCAGAACTCTTCAAAATTTGCATTCTTTATATGCAACAACTCTAACAATTTGTGAATTAATTTGTCAATTAGAAATAATAAAAATAATAATATAATAATAATAGTAGTAATAACAATAACAGCAACAACAATGAGCATTTTGGACTTTATAGTACTTATTTCCTCTTAATTCCCATGTATACCAAACATTGGAATTGAAATTCCTAGTAATTTTATTCCTGCAAACCAAACACTGGAATTTAAACTCCACTTTATTCCCACATTATTCTTTTCCCATGAAATTATAATTCTTTTCCCACCTAATTCTTTCTCTCTAACCAAACGCCCCATAAAAATCACACCAAAAACCTCAATATTGAATAGATGAGGGTTTTTTTTTTTTTTTTTTTTTTTTTTTTTTTTTTGTGTGCCAAGTAATGAAGAGGAGAGAGGGAAGAAGAGGAAAAGAAATAATTAAAAAAAAACAAAAAAAAAAAAAGATTGACAGATCTGTTAGCCAAAAAAATTTAAAAATGACATTACATGCCCAACCATCTAATATCTCACCATGTAGGGTCTACAATTCTAATAAAAATCAAAGGCTTTATAGGGAGACTCCGAATACTCTCTCTCCTCCACATAGGTTTGAAAATTCGCAAAAATCTTTCAAAATTCACTATTCTGGATGCTCTTGTGCATCCTCAATAGTGAGGGGTTTCCCTAATTTTTTTTGTGGGTCTCAACATGCATCCACCTCATCATCCACTATCTCACTCAATCACAAAAACTTTTTCCTCATTAGTTGTAAGTCTTTTCTCAATTTTTGTGGACCCACCATTTTACTATCCTAAATTTTAATTATTTCTTTATTTATTTGAATTATAAATTTATAATTGTAATAAAAATTAATAAAAAATAAACATACCTACATTTAATTAAAATGATAATTATAAAATTAAAATTAAATTAAACTACTAATTGCTTAAAAATTAAAACCAATTACTTAAAAATTAAATTACAAAGCGGTTAAAAAAATTAAAGTGCATAACAAATTTGAAATACAAATATTTAAATTAATTTTCGTTATTGCTTCATATGTGTTCAACCAAATCCGCGCGAAGTTGATGATACAGTTGCGAGTCATGTAACTCAAATTTTTTTTGTAAATATTGTTGAAACTCTTCGGTTTAGCTTTGTGACGCTTGTGCATTGCTCCATTTTCTTAGTCCACCCAACTAGTTACATTGTCACCTACATCCTCAACAATCATATTATGCAAAATAATGCAAGAATTAAAATTACAAATAATATTACAAATACGGCAATTTTAATTGAATCACCTACTACATTTAAAACAATATAAATAAAAACCTATGGCGGAGTGTTACGATCCTAGATATGACCGTAACAAATAGAAAACCTTTTGAGCAGGCTTCTAGCTCCTTACCGTATTCGAGTCACGGCAAACTCAAGTTTCACACTTCGAGCATGTGAGAGCTACAAGAAAGTTGAAGAATACAATATCAATATATTTCTCTAAGTGGTACCCAGTATGCATATACAATTGACCTATTTATACTAAATTACTAACACCTATAATAATACAACTACTAAAATTATTCTAACAGCTATGTGGATCATACTATTAAATAATGTACATTCAGTATAAAAATAATGTACTTTTAGTATATTAAAAATGTACATTGTATTCGGGGAATGTACATTATTTGTGTACTGAATGTATATTATATTGTATAATGTACATTTAGTACACAAATAATGTACATTTAGTGTATTGAAAATGTACTTTTTGTTATGATCCATACAGTACTACGTGGACCATGGTCCACACAATAATTTCCCGTTTGAACCCGATCGTTAAAAATGCTTAAGAAGTTATATACCATATATTAAGGTGAAAATTTTAGGGGTGATGAGTAGCATTATATTACTCTAATAATAATAACAACCTTTTAAAAAAAATTCGGCCCCTTTACTGAAAAGGCAATGTGAGGCTTGAAATAAAAGTTGAGAATAGGACATTTGAAAGGCTATATTGCAAGCTTTCAAGTTTCAAGACAAGTAGGCATTTAATTTTATTTCTTTTAAATAAAATCTGAAGTGGAAATGTCGTCACAACATATAATCTTATCCCACTAATGTCACATAAATTTGTTGTAATCTTATCCCAACCACTATTAAAATGTGAATGGTCTTAGAAGTATAAGATGATTTTAGTTAACTATAAGATTTTTGGCCAAAATCATGGTAATATGAGACAGTATTAAAGTAGCCATAAACTTCAACATCAAACAGTTCGGAAATTTTGCATTGCACTTGATTAACGCCATATACAGAAGATATCCATTAACAGAAATTCACAAATTTGTCTTTGTTGTTATAAGTTACGTTGGTATGTAGTTAACTACTTTTTGTCGCTTTGTAAACATTCATGTGGTGAGCATATATTGCTTTTGAAACTTTAATGTTCAAAGTGGATATGGTTCAAAATAATGCTCCATATTATTTAAGTCAACATTCCGCGACTGTTTAACAACAGCCGCGAAAAGTCTAAGGCTTTCCGCGACCGTACCCTAGTATCTGCGACGGTTGTACAACAATTACGAAAAGTCTTTTACAACAATAGTGGATTAGTTGTTACAACAATAATGGATTAGTTGTTTTGTACTAGTGACATCTTCAATTGGCAATATTCCTGACTTTAAACGTCTAATTCACAAATAGAAAGCGAAATAGCATTTTTTTTTTGGTCTATGTGAGAATTAAACTTTGCCTTCAACTTTGACTATTGTCACGAAACTAAAAACCCTAATTTATTGGTAATTCATATATGAAAGTTATGCCGTATAACGTTGAGTTTATAATTCAATTATAATTCAAAGTAAAAATATAATTTTATCTCCTTGAATTAAAACCTTGGTGATAGAGTATATAACTAGAAAGATAGTTATATATTTCAAAACAAAAGCTGATATAAGACCGTCAAATGTATGATACTTTTTAATAAAAACGTAATGTTTTTTTATTTTTAATAAATATTATATTGTCATTAAAAATATTATTTTTAAAAAATATTAATAAAAAGTATAATAGTTATTGATGGTTACAGGATTGAACATGGTAGCTCCACATTGATTCTTTAGCTGAGAAAATATAGAACATATATTGTCTTGAACCACGAAATATTATGTTTTTTGTGGAGATTTTTTTTTTTTTTTTTTTTTTTTTTTTTTTCATATTAGCATGTTAACCGTTTATCACATATCTTGTCTGAGTTGTTATCATTATATCACATACTTTGACATGTCCTATTCATTAAAAGTGATATTAATAAAAGAAAGAACTCGGATTATTTAAATAACTAGTATTTTTTTCACTCGTGCGATGTACAGAATTGATTTGTTATAATATATTAAGAATATTTGGATCGATATACAATTATTTAAATTATAACATCAAATATTATATATATATATATATATATATATATATATATATATAATGAAATTGAAGATATGGTTTGGGTCATTTATATTTGTTGATGTTATCATTGCTTGAATTCGAGCAAATAATTGCTCAAATTAATAGCTAATGTGTAGATCTACGCATACGGTGATATAACCTTAGAAATTTTATATATCATTATTGTTTAGGATTTTTATAATTTGGGCAAATGTGCTCGTTCTCTAGCAATTTAGTTATATTAATCAAATGCTAACATAATTCATTTGTATAGAGGATATATATATATATCCTTTAACGTCGGTTTTTTAGCACTTTTAACGTCGGTTAAAAATCGACGTTGATCTGGCCGACGTTGTATATAAATGATACGGCGTCGGTTGTAAAAACCGACGCCGTATGTATTTTTTATTTTTTAAAATAAATAAACGACGTCGGTTTTTTAAAAAAAACCGACGTCGTTTATTTAAAAAAAAATAAAAAAAAATATGAAACGATGTCGGTTTTTCCCAAAAACCGACGTCGTTTATTTAAAAAAAAATAAAAAAATATGAAATGACGTCGGTTTTTCCCAAAAACCGACGTCGTTTATTTAAAAAAAAATAAAAAAATATGAAACGACGTCGGTTTTTTAAAAAAACCGACGTCATTTATTTAAAAAAAAATTAAAAAAATAATACGACGTCGGTTAATAAGAAATAACCGACGCCGTACGTAATTAATTTAAAAAAATATATATATATAAACGACGTCGGTTCGTTCTTATTAACCGACGTCGTTTATTTTTTTTTTTTAAATATTAAAAATATTTTACGAATCTACCTAAAACCTGTACAGTATATTTCCAATTCACACATAACTTTCAGAACCTGTGTAACAAATTAACATTTATAATTCACAATTGATCAAACTAATAAAGTTCTCAATTAATCAAAGTTAATAAACATCACAACTTATCAAACTAATAAAGTATACTACAATAACTTCCTAATTGATCAGCAAGCATTAATACAGTTTTCAGAGAGAACTTCCTATTGCAGTAGTGGAAGAGATCTTCCAAACTTGGGCCAAGAAGATCAATGACCATAACATTGTATTCACCCTCAACTCCTAATGCCAGCTTCATCATAACAGCAGAGCACAAAATGTCAATTCATTGATTGCAAGCATTAATGCTTCAATTTATAATTCATGTTGAGCTTTAACCCATCTGATGCAATCACTTTTCCTTTTTTACTTCATTAAATATAAATTGTCCGATGCAAATATTTGTTGTTATGGAATACCTCATCATCATTTGATAAAGACTTAAGAGTGAACAATTATGCAATACTTTATGAAGATTGTTTCAAGTTGATTGCATAGTCAAGAAACTGATTTTAAGTAAACAAGCCAGATTGATTGTCTGATATTTAGTAGAACAAATAAATATATGCAACTGGGAAGGATAGAACTCACTTCCTCCTTGAAGAAGAATATAAATTTTTGATTCGTAGTGAAGTTGAGGGTGTTTGGTCTTGACTGACTCCTGGGAATTGTGGCAATTGAGACAATATCAGGATCATGAAGATAGTATTAAGTACACATACAGTATGGAGAACTCACATAAATAGATTAATGCTAACCTTAGCAGGAAAAAAATCTATGACTGATTTTAAAATGTAGGAAAATAATGTATGTACTAAAGCAGCACTCAACTTAATCAACTAGTTTGTACTAAGATAACTTAAAGGCCTAATTCAACTTAATCAACTAGTATGTACTAAGATAACTTAAAGGCCATACGAAACAGAATTACAGCTCATCCATCCAAAGCTTAAAATTCTTTTACAACTCTTGAACACTCTCCAGGAAAGTGAATGTGCACACAATGAAAAGTCACTTTCAGTATTTAATACACATTCACATCTTAAGTTCCACAAACAGATAAAATGAGTTATTTAAACTTAAAGTTTAGTGACTGGCTACACCCTATGAGTCTATGACAGCTAGATAACCAAACAATCTAAAGCAACTAAGTTCCAAGCAACTATGAAATAAGAAAAAAGCATACCAACTTGATGGCTACTTCTTCTTCATTTTGTATATTGACACCTGAATGAATTAACCAAATACATGACAGGAATCATTACAAAGTTATGCCAACAACTATCGCGAACAAAACTCAAGGTTAAAATAAAGAATGATAAATAAAAATGGAAGAGCATACCTAAATACAGCTCACCGAAAGAGCCACTCCCAATCTTTCTACCCAGCTTACACTTGCCACCAACAACATGACCCATAGCGATTCAAGTTCAACAACGCTTCGATCAATTTGTAAATTCGAAATATATTATAAATAATTTCTAAAAATACATAATAACTTATTAAAATTCGAAATTATGAATTTATAGGGCCTAAAATACATAATATTTTCTAAAATTCGAAATATATTATAAATAATTTCTAAAAATACATAATAACTTATTAAAATTCGAAATTATGAATTTATAGGTTCAAAAATATATAATAATTCCTAAAATTCGAAATATATTATAAATAATTCCTAAAAATACATAATAATTTTCTTAAAATTCGAAATTATGAATTTATAAGATCTAAGATACATAATAAACCCTAAAATACATTATAATTTCTTAAAATTCGTAATATATTAACAAATAATTCGAAATTTGAAATATATTAAAAAAAATTAATATTTACCGGTGGGAGGCGGCTGTGACGTCCGGTGTGCGGTGGCGGCACGCTGTCGCGAATGGCGGAGCTGTGGCGGTGCGCTGTCGCGATTGGAGGAGCGGTGGCGGTCCAGGGTCGCGGTGGCGGTGGCGGTGGCGGAGTGCGGAGGGCCGAGGGCCGAGGGCGGATGGCGGAGTCGTCGCGGCCGGATGGCGGTGGCTGTTCGCGTGGATCTGCTGTTCGCGTGGAGAGGGAAATATCGGAGGGCGGAGTCAAATTATGCTGTGGNTCTTTTTTTTTTAATTAGTAAACATATTGCTGAATATAGAGTTGTACAAAAATGTGTGAATATAGAGGTTTCAAAGTGTGAATGTAGAGTATAGGAATAGTGAATGTACATTTATGATTGTGTGAATGTAGAATTGCCCAGAAATATGTGAATGTGGAGGTTTCAAATTGTGAATATAGAGTATAGAAATCGTGAATGTAGAGTTATGCATGTGTGAATCTGTAATAGAGTTAAGAAGTTCTAGCAACTTGTAGCCCTGTAATGTGTGAATGTGAAGTTCTCAAGTTGTGAATATAGAGTATAGAAATCGTGAATGTAGAGTTATGCATGTGTGAATCTGTAATAGAGTTAAGAAGTTCTAGCAACTTGTAGCCCTGTAATGTGTGAATGTGAAGTTCTCAAGTTGTGAATATAGAGTATAGAACCTGTGAATATAGAGTTTTGAATGTGTGAATGCATAACAGTGGTAATATAATTACTAAACATATAATCTTGTAATGTGTGAATGTGGAGTTTACAAAGTGTGAATGTAGAGTATCATATAATCCTGTAATGTGTGAATGTGGAGTTTACAAAGTGTGAATGTAGAGTATAGTGTATGTGAATGTAGAGTTTACAAAGTGTGAATGTAGAGTATAGTGTATGTGAATGTAGAGTATAGTGTATGTGAATGTAGACCCAGGTCCACCTTGCAAGGTGGACCTGGGTCCACGACATAACAATTGGAGGGTGGAGGCGTGGTTTGTGTTACGTTCCAGATCTGCTGTTCGCGTAGATCTGGTGGGCTTTTAATTAAAGCCCTACGACGTCGGTTTTCTGAACAACCGACGCCGTAGCCCATTTATTTCATTTTTTTTTAAAATAAAATAATAATAAATATACGACGTCGGTTCACTCACGAACCGACGTCGTACTTATTTTTATTTTAATTTATGGCGTTGGTTTTGCGCAGAACCGACGCCATAATTTATATTTAAAAATAAATAAAACTAAATATTAAATACGACGTCGGTTTGGTAACCAAACCGACGTCGTTTTATTTTCGTAAATTTTTTAAAAACAAATGACGTCGGTTTTGTACTACAACCGACGTCGTATCCCTTTGACGTCGGTTTTTTTTTAAAAACCGACGTTGTTAAGACGACGTTAAATGTGTTTTCTGTAGTAGTGCGGCCTCCTTGACTTCAATTTAATAAGTCATCGTCACATTAATTCAAGGTTGCAAAAATCGCGCTAGGCGGTGACCGGTCGCGTCGAGGAAGGCCGGAATCGGCCTCCTCCGCGGCCGGCCGCCTAGGCGGTCTAGGCGGCGCCTAGACCGGCTAGGCGGCCGAACTGACGAACAGTCCACTAATTTTTTATTTTTATTTTAATTTTTTTTCCCCCAAATTCATTACAACCCCAAGCATCTCCGTCGAACCGTCATCATTCCCCCACGCCAACAGTCCGCCGAGTAGCAGCTCCGCCACGACGCCACCCCACGCGACCACGCCGGTCGCTTTCGCCTGCACCTTCAGCTGGTCGTCTCATTTAAAAAATAAAAACAGAAGCAGAGTAGATCTGTAGACTTGTAGCTTGTAGGTGAGAGAAAATAGAGTAGCAAACGTGAGGGAAGGCCAGGGCAGTGAAGAGTGGAGATGACGGTGTTTCTTTAATGGCTTTATAGTGTTATACTACTATGGACTTATGGTGTTTCTTTTTGGTAATGGTGTTATGTGATGGTAATGGTGAAGAATGGAGATGACGGTGAGGGCCAAAACACAAAAAGAAAAAAAGAGAGAGAGAGAGATTGATTGATTGAGTGGAGTGGCTGTAGTCTTGGGAAATGAATTATGGCAAAGATCAGAGAAGTGGAAGCCTTAATTGTTTTTGGGAAATAAAATCACAGGGCGGTGAAGGCACTATTTAATGAAAAAGAATTAAAAGAAAAAAAAATTAAATTGGGCGCCTAGGCGCCGAAAAATCGGCGCCTAGGGGGCGCCTAGCGTCTTTTTCAACCTTGCATTAATTCAATTAAGGTTAGCCATGTCATTTAGCTTCCAAGAGGTCATCCTCTACTCCAAATAAATAACACTCAATTTATGCTTGAGTTAGCCTCTCCTTCCCAGAGCTTCAAACTTGTGACATTGCCTTCAAAAATTTGTCATGGTGCATGACCAATCTTCCAGTTGCTCCTTTCTTGTAAAGTAGAAGCAAATGATTTGCAAGTATAAAATAAATTTATACTCTTGTAATTTTCACATCGTTCTCACAATCTGACTATGCTTGGACTTAAGCATAGAAATAATCTACTAGACTCAAAATAAAATTGGGGGTGTAGAGTTACATTTTTGGTTCAACAAAACAATTACACTTTATTCCTAACACACCCTTACTCTTACAAGCATTGAAGTACCAGTTGCCTTCTATGTCTAGAATTTCTCCAAGTACCAAAAATTCTCCGACCTAAAAATTAATTACGATACGTGAGAAATACAAAACTAAACCTGTGATTTTTACCTTCTTATTGTCATAAGTATCCTTCAAAGAAGTAATTGTGACATTTTCACTCGATAAAGCTTCCAATGATCCAGATTTAGTAATTCTTGAACTTGAGCTTATACTTCGTATTGTAGTCAAGAACCTAGGCATACTAATTTAAACGAAGTACCCGAAATCATCAAACGTGTTTGAAATAAAATATGATACGAAGTGAAAAAAAATTGAACTGTCACAATACCTAACTCATGCATTCATAGTTGAACAGAATCTTGGTTGCAATGTAGAAACTAGATATCCTAACTCCACCATCTAATATGATAAACGATTTTAAATAGTTATATTATTAATTTAATCAAATAAATTTATGTCTGTCACTGGGTAATTACTTACGTGACAGGCATGACGCCTAAATTTATACTTAAACAAATCAAAAGGTCATCTAAACAAATACATACCAAGAATAATCTTCAATGACAAAATTAATCGACAAACCTTTGGGTATTTGAATTAACTTGGATAACTTTTGGCTTAGTAATGAAAACTACATGGCCAATCAAATATGCGATAACCAAACAAAAGATTATAAATTGTCATTCATGAATGTACTATTAGAAATTTAGTATAACAAAAAGAAATGATAACACATCCAGTATAGAACAAAATTGAAAGAAGAATGCAATACTTTCGTGGAGAATGGGAGTGTTTCGTGATTATGGAGAGAATAGGGAAGAAAGGGTGTTTAAATAGCCCAAATTCGCGACCATGGTCTGCTGCAAGTCCACGTTCGTGGACTTACTCGTGGAACTTTCTGGAAAGTTTCCACGATTTCATCTCGTGGTCTTTTTGCATGGACTTTTCTAGAAATAATTCACGAGCTAGTCCACGACGTCGACATGCTTGTGGAAGTTTCTGGAGATTTTCCACAATTTTCCCATGCTCATGGACTTCAACGTGGAAGTTTCTGTTTAGTTTCCACCAGCTAGTCCACGACGTGGACTTACTCGTGGAAATGAAATAGAGACTTGCCCAGTTTTCCCTTACTTTTTCCTTCACTTTTGACCATTTCTTTGTTTAATTTTCCCTCAAAATTCTCCACACAACTCCTGCAAATTAGTTCCAAAGGGTCCCAAAAACAAAAACGCAACAAAAAACACAAAAGAAACAACAACAAATATTCAAAAGATAGCCTTGGGGTGCCTCCCAAGAAGCGCCACATTTAACATCGTTGGCTCGACTTAACTTCATTCTCTTCAACCATTCACATCAAATTTTGGGCGAAAACATTTCGAGGTCCAAGTGTTTTTCCAAATCAACCTTTCCATTTCTCATTTTGGTTTGGTCTTGGTTTTCACTTTGACCATCTCTTTAGAAGTGCAAACCCCCTCTTCCACAAAAGTAGCCATTTCAACAATGGCTCTATTCCAATTGAACCGAAGAGTGATCTCGCTCGTGCCAACATCAATTATGCCATGGCAAGATGCCAAAAATGGCCTCCGATCCCAAATATCAACGGGCCACATGAATCTTCTACGCCCATGTCACATACAACAAAAACAACGGGGACTATAAATTCTCCAACCTTCACCAACACATCCTCCGCAATACCTTTGGTGCTCCGGATTGTCCCATCGGCAAGACGGAGGTTGAGTCGGGTTGGACTCAAATATGGCAATTTCAACTTTTCAAAAACACAAGAAGGCATCAAGTTAATGGAAGCTCCGAGATCGGCCAAGGCATTGTTAAATTCTATGTCCTTGATGGCACATGAAAAAACAAATGGCCCGGGGTCACCCTTCTTGATTGGGCACCCCGTAGAGCATATTCCTCAACATATTCCTCAACATCATCATCAAGATCTAGCATTTTTCTCAATTAGGCATCACAATGAAATTTTTGGAAGAAAGCATTGAATGTACCTCATTTCAAGTTGAAAGAGGGTCTGATCATTTTCTATGTCATTGACATACGAGAGATCAAAAGCTTTAAGTGCAAATTCTAGTAGACCAATAAGAGATACAAAGGCTAAAACATTCAAGCCATAATACTCTTGCAAATTGAAGATCAACCTCAATCCGAGTCAACCGAGGTGGAGAAGAACAAACATATTGGTGTTCAAAAACTAAACTCTACTATGAGAAATAGATAGAGGAAGAGTAACAAGATTGGACTTGCGAAAACCTTTGAGACTTATTGTTGGCTTTGTGATCAAAGCTGAAGTTCTCACCATATGTACTATGGTGAAAATACTAGTAGAACCTCATAAGTATTCTAGGAGGAGAGTGATCGAATGAAGTAGAAGGTTGCCGAACCATTATGAAAATTCTTATCTCTCATTTGTTTTTTTTTAGGATACATATCTCTCATATCATTTTACTGCATTTATATATTTTTAACACTTACTTTATCATATTGCAAATAGTTAACATTTCGGCAAGACAAACGTGTGCCATAAAATATAAAAAGGGTTATAAATAATTTTCGCTGCATACTCTAAAATATTCTGACTAAGTAATTAAGAATTCAACATCACTCCAAGGAGTAGTATAGAACTCTTAATATCCCTAAGTCATCTGACTCTGTTACAACATCGGTTCATAACTACTTTCTTAACCTATTAAAGTACAAAGTCAATATGGGCCGCCCCCACTGAGTCTTGAATTCATAACCTTCCATTTGAGAGAGTCATTTTGAAAGAGTTTTAAAATGCTGCAAGTCTATTCATCCCTAGACTTGTATATATGCAAACTATTATTTAAGCTTAGTAACCTGTTTGGAATCCTCAACCTTTTGGTTTTTCTTATATTAATTACTTGATGAGGAAAAATCTTTCTTTGTTTTATAATTTTTGTTGAAACCTTCAATCCGGCTTTCTTTTCAATAATAATCACCTATCTCACCATTATCGATTTTTCCTACTTTTCTATTTGATGGATATATCAAGATCAGTCCAAGGAGAAAGGTCCAAGAGCATATATATTTAACTCAAACTCAAGTCACAACACAAGTAAGTGAAATTATATTAAAACATGCATTGCATGTTTAGCATTTAGTCTTAATTGTTTATTAGTACACTGTAGAGATCAACAATCACAAACATTATTCAACAACAATAAATCCAAAAACTAGAATTTCAAGAAGCTTTTCTCCTTTAAACTTTCAATAGTATCCTTAAGGCTCACTTCTATAGAAGTGTACTTGATGCCCAAGCTTTTCGCCTTGTCCTGGGATACTTTGTATGTTGGCACTATAGGCAAGTCTGCTCCATATCTGCCACCAAAAGAAAATAAACTTTAATATCTAGCTAGCTACACTTGAAGGGCTATATGTACATTATATTCAGTTTAAATAGAAAAAGCAAACTTCTGATTTGAATCTTACTTCTCAGGAATGGCAAGAGCAGGATAAAGCTGGCCAACAATCTTCAAAACCTGAGAAGAGTGCATTGTTTCCGCAACCAAACAGTATCTTCCACGGGCGGAAGGTACCTCAAATGCTTCGATATGTGCAATTGCGACGTCTCTAACATCAACATAGATGTTGATTGGAAAAGACATGAAATCCATTCCTGTGAATATAATGTTCAATTCGCCACTTCCACTAAGGCTCTAATAAGAATGCTATCATAATGTTCATTTCTTGGAGAGATGTTACCTTCTTTTATGGTGCCCAGAATCACCTCGCTTGAAAAATTAAGAGTTGGTTGTAAAAGAGGGCCAATACAAAGACCAGGATGCAGTGAAACAATGTCAATCTTATTCTCCCCAGCATATTTCCATGATGCTTCCTCGGCAAGGACTTTAGACAAGATATACCATTGCTACAAAGATTTAAAAAGAAAAAAAAAACATAAATTAGCGCAAATTAAAGGTGATTGATTTGTAATCAAGTTAGGGATATGACTCAACAATGATGTGTTGTATCCATTTCGCCAATAGATTAATGTGACATAATTGAAGGAGGACAAAAATGACCCGAACTGAACTGACCAAATTAAAGGGGACGTTTTGAAAAGAAAAAAAAATGACTGAAAACTGAGATGACACATTCAAATCTAGAATCAAAAATAAAATTAATTAACTCAAAAAGACAATGAAAAGGTGTCTCAATCACTAAGCAAATACAAGAATTACAATAAAAGATCCACAAAATCTTTTACATGTGTGTATAGGATTTGGTGTACACACCTTTGTTTCCTCTGCAAAATCTTTATCAGAAAACCAAGTCTCATCAATTACATCAGCTGGAGTTAAAGGATTTCGTTTGTACATAACAGAAGCCGTTGAGGACGTCACCACTACCCTTTTCACAGAAGGTGTTCTCACACATGATCCAAGAACATTTAGTGTCCCGTTTACTGCAGGATTCACTAATTCTTCCTAAAATATATATAGGGACAGATATCTTGAGAAAGAAGATAGATAAATGGGGTATTATCATTAAAAAAAAAAAAAGGAAAAGGTTAACCTTAGTTGCAGATGGTTTAAAAGAAACAGGTGATGCTGTGTGGAAAACACCGTCACACCCCTTAATTGCAGGATCAAAGGAATTTTCATCAAGTAAGTCGGCTTCAAACAAATGCAGTCTTTCCTTGGCACGATCTAATGCAAGAAGATGTGCCACCTTATTTGGATCCGCTGCAATAATACCATATAAGATCGATGTTACCGTAATAGAAGGTGCATCAACACAGACATCAAAAATTTTCCAGAAATATATAAAATGTGAAATCAAATTGGAAGAGAGAGGGGACTGACTGAGGCTGCGAACGGTGGCGTGGACGGTGTAACCACGGTCGAGCAAAAGCTTGACGAGCCAAGAAGCTATGAAGCCGGAAGCACCGGTCACGCAAACCACCTTCCCCTCGCCGCTCATCTTTTTCTTTTAGATTTTAGATTACAAATTGCCCTAGTCTGTCTACTTATATATTTATTGGCACACCACATCATACAAATTAAATGATTGATTATTAGTGAAGTGGACAAATTATGCATGGTATGCAATGGATCAGGTCCACCATGCATTTAGGGTAATAATCCAAAATGACATTATGTACTTATTGTTATATTAATGGCCCTTTTTGGTAACATAGTTGATTAGCCAACAATATTTGGTTAATCAGTTTTTTGTAACAACATATTGTTCTAAAAAGTTAAAAAATTTTAAAAACGCAAAGCAGTTTTTTTCAATAAGCTTTTTGAACAAATAAATTATTTTTTTCAAAACAACGAGATTGTGCAGACAGGTCCAACAGTTCTGCCTTCCAGTCTCATTACTCTCATGGTCTCTTCAAGGTATTAAGAAGCGGGGTACTTGAGCCCGTTGGATTGGGGGTGTGTGCAATGTAGTCAGGGTCGTTCCAATAAAAATTAGGGTCTTGTGCCATATCTTAATTTGAGCCCCTTTTTCAAGTAATTTCTATATATAAAAATAATAGTTATTCAAAAAGTTGTGTCAAAATATAAATATTGTATAAAAAATACATATAAAATTTTATTTAAAAAGTGACATGCGTCGTGCACATTTAGACGCATGCAATAGTAGAAATAATAGTTATTCAAAAGCTCATTTTCAATGGAGATTAAAGCTAATTCATTGAGTCACTCTTGCAACATACTTGATCGTAACTAAGATTTCAACAATTTCAACTTTGAAAAACTCCTTTCTACAGAGGCAACAATAATCGGGATAGTCAATAATATTCGGTATGCAATAGTAGAATTTAGAAAACAACTCGTATGTTTCAATGAAGTCAATATACTCACTACCCCTATCTTTTATTTCGATAAAATCTCTCTAAGCAATTTTAGCTCAAAATAGAATTCATTTCCGATCCATAAAAAAGAGTTGCTTCTAAACAAATGCAACAAGACTTCAAATCCATATCAACTATTGATTGTAACTTGTCAGAACTAAACAAAAAAAAAAACATGTTTACTAGCACAGTTTTCCATTTTGAAAACAGGAAATAATTTTTCAGTTTTCTAGAAAACTGAAACACTATAAAAAACTGTTTTCTAAATGGAAAACAGAATCAGCTATCATCTATTAGACTATATGTATGTCACTATAACCACATTCCCACCATTATCTACTTACATATTTATTAATTACTATGATTACATTTATTATCATCTTCTTTTACTTATCATCATCTTCTATCTTTTCTACTTACATTACTTATTTAAACATAACTTATTTGATTATGCTTATAATTATACATCATTCACATTATCAAAATTAAAAATTGAAATCTATACCACGCTTTATATTTTGATTGAACTCAATTGATTATTGGTTTTGGTCCAGATATCAGATATCAAAATTTCACATATATTACTATATTAGAATTCAAAATAAAAATTATGTATACAAACATGTCATTCAAATGAATATATCCAAACATATTTTAAATATTAGCTCAAAAAATATTAATATTATCTAAACTAAATTTTTTGTGAACTTAATAGGTTATTGGTTCAAATATATTTTTATTTATGTTATATACAGATATAAATTTGGTTCAGATATCAAATGTAATTTTTTTTTTTTTTACATATATTGGACTTAAAAGTAAAAAATATATTTATTCTATTTAAACCAAATATATTTTAAAATATTTTAAATATAAGGTCTAAAAATCACTCGAAATTAAACTTATTGTTAATTTTATAACGTTGATCTAAAAAAAATAAATTTGAAAAAATAAGTGTTAGTAAACAAGTTTTCTAAACAGAAAACAGAGAATGAAAACTGAAAAATTGAAAAATAGAAAACAGAAAACAGTTTTCTGTTAGTAAACAAGCCCTAAAAGTTCCTTCATCTACAATCTTAATAAGAGCCAATAATGTTAGGGTTGTAACGGGAAGAAAAAAAATGTTGGTGTAATTATTTACTTAAATGAATGGTTCATATTATTTTGATTTTAGTAATCTTTTATGATTTTAATTATTTACCCTCTATTATATTATTTTCTTCCCTTAAATACCCACACATTCCGTTAACTTTTAACTTTAGTAACGGAATATTCCGTTAACTTTTAACTTACCCATTAATTTCTATAAGTAAGGTCTTAGGTTCGAATCTCATCCTAATCAAAGTTAGTATAATTGTTAAACATATACTAAGAATATGTTAGAGTATATTATTAAAAATTAAGTATCCATTCTATTACTCTTATAGTCTTATTAAATTAAATAAATTATGCATTTCTTTAATTTAGATGTTTACAATGCCTTTATTCCAAAAAAAAATATTCGTTATCAAGAAATTTAAAAAAGAGATATAATTTAATTAGTTATATTGTCTTTATTTTATTCAATAAAAGTTATTCATTATCAAAAAAAAATTAAAAAAGAGATATAATTTCATTAGTTATATAGTTTTTATTTTCTAAAATAAAAATTATTCATTATAAAAAAAAATAAAAAGGGGCCGTGTGGGTGGCCGTTTAGCACTGCTCTGTGTATATTTAAGCTTGTTTTGAGCATTTTGAACTCGATTTTGACCCATGGTTGAACCATAGACTCTCTCATTCACTCTCTTTCAATAGAGAAGCTTTCTTTCCCTTATCTCTTTTCTTTTGCAAGATTTATGTTTATTACTTGTGCTTTTGTGTTCTTTATGCTATTTTATTATCAGTAGTTAGTTTATGGGCTTGAGTTAGGGTTGTATTATCTATTTTGATGCTTAAGTTATGATTATTGTGAAGAAAGGGGAAGAACCCCACCTAGGGTTCTTGAGTTTGAGTTGGGTCTTTAATCTATCTTGCAATAGTTGATACGTAGCAATTGTTGTTTGTGTTTGGAAAGTCTTTCATCTCAATGAGAATTGGAAGGAAGACTTGAGCCTTCCCAGTCTCAAACCCAATTTCCCTTCTATGGAAATGGGGGTAGATTGGGGCTTAAATAGCTTTTGTTCTTCAAGAACTTGAGTTGATACATCACGGAAGTGGGGCAATCCTTGTTCTAATCCTTGTTTTGACTAGGATTTATTTGTGCTTGCCTCATGACCCTAGGTAAAACGTTCTTCTCCAAACCTTAAGTGTTAAAGCATCAATAGAGTAATACCCCTAACTTGAGTCTTATTTCTTTATTTTGTATTTATCTATTGTTTATATGTGTTTGTTCTACTATCTTGTTGTCGTTTACTTAGCTTCTTGTTGATTTTCTTGTGCTAGTGTCTAGTTATGTGATTGAATATTGCGTGCCATAACCTCCAATCCCAAGCGGAACAACATTTCACACCCGTACACTCACCATCACTCATTTTTGCTACACATCAGAAGACAAGAAACCATTTCTAGCGAAAGTTCATAAATTCTATTAAGGTTCATAAGATAAGAATATATGCTACAACTCTTGTTGGGGGAGGCCTAAACGGCAAGTTCAGTGCTAAGTGATTGGGGATATTGTTAGACAGAGGCTTAAAGGGCCAAGTCAATCACCCAACCTTTCAAAAATCTGATGCTCGCTACTACACAGGCATAAGGAAATAAAATTGTGGCTTTACTACTAGCTTTACTTTTAACGTAATGGTATGCGTTTGATCTTAACGACTCTCATGGGGAGTGTGATTTATATATCATACTACCAAATTATCATCATAATTCATATTGTTCATTTCTTTAAGAGATCTATTTTCCCTTCTTTTATAAGGTCAAAAAGCACCTAACTTGAATAATTAAGAGCTGGTTATAAAATAGGACCAATTACAAGACAAGGATGCAATGAAAGTATGAAACCATGTCAATCCCACTCTCCCCTGCATAATCACAATTGTTAGTAAAGTGATTGAGAATATTCCAAACCGAAAAATATTCAAGAGAAAGTTACCAATGTTTCAATTTTTCCTAGGTACATTAATCAAGGAAGCCAAAAAGCCAAGTTTTCAAGAGTTCAAGTCAGACAACGATTGAAAAATCTAACATGTATAACCTAACATGCAAAACCACTGGTCATTACACATTTGACAAAGATTGTGTTGGAAAATAGCATAAAAATGGCAATTTAAGTGGCTATTTTGTGGTACAAATATATGTGGGGTCCACTTCCGATTTGGGTCGGGTCAAAGTGGATTCGGGTTCTTCGTAGTTAGATGAAGAGATTGATATTTCAAGAAGTCAAGACTCAGCTCAACAATAATTTTCAGATAAAGGATCTAGGTCCTTTAAAGTACTTCCTTGGTTTGGAAGTGGCTAGACAAAAGAAAGGCATTGCTGTGTACCAAAGAAAATATGCATTGGAGTTACTTGATGATACAGGATTTCTAAATGCAAAACTTGTGTACAGCCCCACAGTTCCCTCACATAAACTAAGTAAAGATGGGAGTAAACCCCTTGAAGAAAATGGTCAATACAGGAAAATAGTTGGAAAACTTCTCTATCTAACAATCACTAGACCTGATATCAGTTTTGCTACACAACAACTTTCCTAGTTCATTGACAATCCTACAGATTTATATTTACAAGCTACACACAGGGTGCTAAGGTACATGTAGGATATATTTAATAAAATATATCTACGTATTTAATTGAGAGAAGGGAGGAAAAATACGAAGGGATATTAAACTAGAGAGAGGAAGAGAAGTCTGAACAAAGGAGAGAATTTTTATTTCATCAGCTTCTTCATTTGGGTGGTGCATAACAATCTGAACCAAACTCCATATTTATACTAAAGGAAATCCGAAAATTTTGATGCTGCTAGTTCTTATACACTAATCACACACATGCTTTAATAATATAATACACACTCACTCATGTTACTCCCATGTGCACAACTAAGCTTAATGATGTGCCAGTACATACCCACATGCATTCTTGCTCATCACATGCAATCTTACTTGGTTTAAATAATAATATAATAATAATACTTTTATTATTATAACATTGCCTCCCTTAAACCAAGTTGGATATGTTCGCCATCCCTATTTCCTTCTTCAGTTTGAGAAATGTCTCGGTCTTCAATGGCTTTGTAAAAATATCAGCAACTTGACATTCACTTGCACAGTACTCAATGTTGATTTGCTTTTCAGCAACCAACTCCCTAATTTTGTGATACTTGATATCAATGTGTTTGCTGCGACCATGAAAGAAAGGATTCTTGGACAACGAAATTGCTGATTTGTTGTCACAGAAAATAGTTGTAGGTGCTTCCAGCTTCTGTTGCAAAAATTCCAAAATTCTTCTGAGCCAAATTGCGTGAGTAGCACAGTTTGCTGCTGCAATGTATTCTGCTTCTACGGTTGAAAGTGCTACAATCTGCTGCTTCTTTGAAGACCAAGAAAATATAGCAGAACCAAGATAGAAGGCATATCCCGATGTGCTTTTTCTTGTCTCAACGTCTCCAGCCCAATCACTGTCTGTGTATCCAACAAGTTTCACAACATCATTAGTAGAGTAAAAAATTCCATCATTACTCGTACCTTTGACATATCTCAGAATTCGCTTTGCTGCAACCCAATGTGATTCTTTTGGTTCCTCCATGAATCTGCTGAGTATTCCAACTCCAAAAAAATATCTGGCCTTGTAGCTACCAAATATCTCAAACTCCCAATTAAACTTTTATAAGCTGTAACATTCACATTCTTACCACACTCATCTTTGGACATCTTCAACTTTTTAGCTACTGGAGTTGAAACTGGTTTGGAGTTTTCCATTTTGATCTTTCTCAAAATATCAGCAGCATATTTCTTCTGTGAAATAAAGATTCCACCTTTCATCTGAACAACTTCAAGACCAAGAAAGTAACACATAAGTCCCATATCAGTCATTTCAAATTTGTTAATGAGTGCCTCCCTGAATTCTGAGATTAGTTTCAAATTGTTTCCAGTAAAAATCAAATCATCAACATATAGACAGATTATAACAATATCTCCAGAATCTGTGTATTTGATATATAGAGTATGCTCATAATGACATCTCATAAAACCATTCTCAACAAAATAGGAATCAATGCAACCATACCATGCTCTGGGTGCCTGTTTTAAACCATACAAAGTTTTTCTCAACTTGTAAACCTTATTTTCTTCCCCTTTCTTCACATACCCTGCAGGTTGCTCAACATATATTTCCTCTTCAAGAAAACCATTCAAAAAAGCAGACTTGACATCCATTTGATACAATTTCCAATCATTTTGAGCAGCAAGAGAAATAAGCATTCGCACAGTATCAAGTCTACTTACTGGAGCAAAAACCTCAAAATAATCAATACTTGGTTTTTGTTTGTAACCCTTTGCTACCAACCGTGCCTTAAAACGGTCAACCTCACCATCTGACTTGTATTTGGTTTTATAAACCCACTTTACTCCAATTGGCTTCTTTTCGGGAGGTAAATCTGTTAACTCCCAAGTACCATTCTTTTTAATGGCACAAATCTCCTCATCCATTGCTTTAAGCCAATGAGTTTCTGTAGCAGCCTCCTCAAATGATATAGGGTCACAATCTGCAAAGAGAGCAAACTGAACAATCTGTTCATCAGTTAAGTCATTATCATTACCCAAAACATAATCTTCCAAACGAGCTGGTAAGTGACGCTCGCGTTGAGATCTCCGAACTGATGACTCTAGCTGTAAAGAAGACTGAACATTATCTGAAACCAATTGCTCATTATCAGGAATAATGGGAACAACAACTGACCTTTCTTCTTTAGTTGACCAATCACATGCACCATATTCATCAAAAGTGACATCACGACTTATAACAACCTTTTGAGTTTCACGATTATACAATTTATAAGCCTTTGAAATGTCACTATAACCAATAAAAATACACTTCTCACCTTTATCATCCAACTTCTTTCTCAACTGATCTGGCACATGTGCATATGCCAAACATCCAAAAACCTTGAGATGTCTGATAGAGGGTTTATTCCCACTCCAAGCTTCCTCAGGTGTCTTATCACGAACACTTTTAGTTGGACACCTATTCAACACATGAACAGCACAAGTAACAGCTTCTGCCCAAAAAGGTTTAGGCAGATTTTTAGATTTCATCATGCATCTCACCATGTCCATGATAGACCTATTTTTCCTCTCAGCCACTCCGTTTTGTTGTGGAGTGTACCTAGCTGTCATCTGATGTTGGATTCCATTTTTCTTTAAAAATTCATCACAAGCAATATATTCTGTACCTCTATCAGTTCTCAAAATTTTAATCTTATAACCACTTTGTTTTTCAACAAAAACCTTAAATTGTTGAAAAACATCACATGCATCTGACTTCTGTTTCAGAAAATAAACCCATGTTTTTCTACTGAAATCATCAATGAAGGTAACAAAATACTTACAACCTCCATTTGAAGGAACTTCCAATGAACACAGATCTGAGTGAACAATCTCCAACTGCTTTGTTGCTCTTTTAGACTTGCCTACATGAAAAGCTTCTCTATGCTTCTTCCCAATCAAACAACTCTCACAAATTTTGTCAGGAACATTAATAATCGGCAAATTGGAAACAAGTTTCCTTCTTGCTAAATAATTTAATCCGGAGAAATGAAAATGCCCAAACCGCATATGCCACAACCAATTATCATCACGTATTTCAGAATCAAAGCAAGTAAGAAGTGCATGGTTGATTTTTAAAGGAAATAGTCGATTTTGAGACATATTTACCTTTGCAATCAAAACTCCCTTGGCATCAACAATGGTACAACACCCTCCAGTGATATTTATTTTATATCCCTTTTCTGACAACTGTCCCATACTCAACAAATTTTGGTGTAATGCAGGAACATAGAAAACATCGGATATAAAATTGTGAGTACCATCCTTCAATTGAATAGAGATTTTACCTTTTTCCAAAATTGGCGCTTTTGACTTATTTCCAAATGTCACCTCAGATCGTATTGATTCATCCAACTCTGAAAACAGTTCTTTCTTCCCACACATATGGTTACTACATCCAGTATCCAAGAACCATATGTTTTCATCTGCAAACAAACTGTTACTGACCAAAAATAAGGTTTCAGATTCAGTAGAACTCTCACCAGATTTTTCAGCAACATTTGCTTGATTTTCATGACCATCCTCTTTATACCAACAATCTGCAATTTTGTGTCCATATTTGCCGCAATTGTAGCAATTAAATGGAAATTTACCTTGCTTGGTATTATTACCTCCACATCTTCCTTGATTGAAGTTACCTCGTCCTCTTCCTTGATTTAAGTTACCACGTCCTCTTCCTCTGAATCCTCTTCTTCCTCTTCCACGACCTCTACCAGCTCCTCCACCTCTTTGATTAGAACCAGACATATCAAGGGTGACATGGCTCTTCAAAGCTTCTTCTGCTAGTGGTTCCGATTTTGACGCAATCCTTTCAACATGACTTTCTATCATACCTTTTAACTCGGCAATTGTCAACTCCTCGGTATCGTGTGACTCTGTTATCGAAGCCACCACATGGTCATACTTCATCGGTATCGTTCGTAGAACTTTTTCAACCACTGCACCATCTTCAACTGTATCTCCGTATAACCTCATCTTATTTACCATATCAATAAGACGAGAGAAATACATATCTACCGTTTCTGTAGAGGTCATCTCATAACGATCATACAACCTTCTCAACGTCTGCAGCTTAGACTTCTGCGACCGATCGACTCCTTTGTTTGACACCTTTAAGATGTCCCAAGCTTCTTTTGCAGTTTGAGCACGAGCTAGTTGCCCAAAAATGGAGTAATGAACACCTTGGTGAATTTGTCCAAACGCCAATTGATCTCGCCGTGTCGCAGCTGCATCAGCTCCTTCTGGTAGACCCGGATCAACAAAGCTCCAAAGATTTTGAGCTTTCAAATGTGTGGTCATCATAATTTGCCAATAATTTTAATCGAGTTTCCCATCTAATTTAGGACCCGACCACACAATATTGAAATTATTGGC
>NC_044924.1:12242666-12296723 GCF_003576645.1 Ipomoea triloba | reverse complement strand
CATACTTTACTAGGAAAAAAATATCTCGGGGTTGGAACATACTTTACTAGGAAAAAAATATCTCGGGGTTGGAAATTTTGTCAGGAACATTAATAATCGGCAAATTGGAAACAAGTTTCCTTCTTGCTAAATAATTTAATCCGGAGAAATGAAAATGCCCAAACCGCATATGCCACAACCAATTATCATCACGTATTTCAGAATCAAAGCAAGTAAGAAGTGCATGGTTGATTTTTAAAGGAAATAGTCGATTTTGAGACATATTTACCTTTGCAATCAAAACTCCCTTGGCATCAACAATGGTACAACACCCTCCAGTGATATTTATTTTATATCCCTTTTCTGACAACTGTCCCATACTCAACAAATTTTGGTGTAATGCAGGAACATAGAAAACATCGGATATAAAATTGTGAGTACCATCCTTCAATTGAATAGAGATTTTACCTTTTTCCAAAATTGGCGCTTTTGACTTATTTCCAAATGTCACCTCAGATCGTATTGATTCATCCAACTCTGAAAACAGTTCTTTCTTCCCACACATATGGTTACTACATCCAGTATCCAAGAACCATATGTTTTCATCTGCAAACAAACTGTTACTGACCAAAAATAAGGTTTCAGATTCAGTAGAACTCTCACCAGATTTTTCAGCAACATTTGCTTGATTTTCATGACCATCCTCTTTATACCAACAATCTGCAATTTTGTGTCCATATTTGCCGCAATTGTAGCAATTAAATGGAAATTTACCTTGCTTGGTATTATTACCTCCACATCTTCCTTGATTGAAGTTACCTCGTCCTCTTCCTTGATTTAAGTTACCACGTCCTCTTCCTCTGAATCCTCTTCTTCCTCTTCCACGACCTCTACCAGCTCCTCCACCTCTTTGATTAGAACCAGACATATCAAGGGTGACATGGCTCTTCAAAGCTTCTTCTGCTAGTGGTTCCGATTTTGACGCAATCCTTTCAACATGACTTTCTATCATACCTTTTAACTCGGCAATTGTCAACTCCTCGGTATCGTGTGACTCTGTTATCGAAGCCACCACATGGTCATACTTCATCGGTATCGTTCGTAGAACTTTTTCAACCACTGCACCATCTTCAACTGTATCTCCGTATAACCTCATCTTATTTACCATATCAATAAGACGAGAGAAATACATATCTACCGTTTCTGTAGAGGTCATCTCATAACGATCATACAACCTTCTCAACGTCTGCAGCTTAGACTTCTGCGACCGATCGACTCCTTTGTTTGACACCTTTAAGATGTCCCAAGCTTCTTTTGCAGTTTGAGCACGAGCTAGTTGCCCAAAAATGGAGTAATGAACACCTTGGTGAATTTGTCCAAACGCCAATTGATCTCGCCGTGTCGCAGCTGCATCAGCTCCTTCTGGTAGACCCGGATCAACAAAGCTCCAAAGATTTTGAGCTTTCAAATGTGTGGTCATCATAATTTGCCAATAATTTTAATCGAGTTTCCCATCTAATTTAGGACCCGACCACACAATATAATCGAGTTTCCCATCTAATTTAGGACCCGACCACACAATATTGAAATTATTGGCATCTAATTTAGGACCCGACCACACAATATTGAAATTATTGGCCATACTTTTAGGACCCGACCACACAATATTGAAATTATTGGCCATACTTTACTAGGAAAAAAATATCTCGGGGTTGGAAGGTTGATAGGCTCTGATACCAAATGTAGGATATATTTAATAAAATATATCTACGTATTTAATTGAGAGAAGGGAGGAAAAATACGAAGGGATATTAAACTAGAGGGAGGAAGAGAAGTCTGAACAAAGGAGAGAATTTTTATTTCATCAGCTTCTTCATTTGGGTGGTGCATAACAATCTGAATCAAACTCCCTATTTATACTAAAGGAAATCCGACAATTTTGATGCTGCCAGCTCTTATACACTAATCACACACATGCTTTAATAATATAATACACACTCACTCATGTTACTCCCATGTGCACAACTAAGCTTAATGATGTGCCAGTACATACCCACATGCATTCTTGCTCATCACATGCAATCTTACTTGGTTTAAATAATATAATAATAATAATACTTTTATTATTATAACAGTACATAAAAGCTGCTCATAGCCAAGGATTGTTCTTCCCTTCTTCCTCTGATCTACAGTTGAAAGCATTCTCTGATTCAGATTGGGGAGCATGCATTGATACAAGGAAGTCTTTTACTGGATTCTGCATTTTTTAGGGAATGCCTTAATATCCTGGAAATCAAAAAAGCAACCTACAGTCTCCAAGTCCTCTTCAGAAGCTGAATATAGGGCCTTGGCTACCACATCATGTGAAATTCAGTGGTTGTTATTCCTACTGGCAGAGTTGGATATCAGTCATTCTAAGGCAATGGTCATATATTGTGACAGCAAATCTGCTATTGCCATTGCAGAGCTTGACTACCATTTGGTGAGGGAGAAGCTGAACAAAGGCACCATCAAATTGCTCCATGTAGGATCTGAAAACCAACTAGCTGATACATTGACCAAGACTCACTGTCCTGGTTCCTTTCATGGTTACATCTCCAAGCTTGGCTTGTTAGACCTATACAATCCAGCTTGCGGAGGGATTTCAGGAGAATAGAATGCATAGATCAAAGCCACTTGGCATCATCTCATTCCTCTTGGTTGTTAGTGGCCGTTAGCAACTTTTCCCTCCAATTAGCTCATCTATCTCTCTCTGTATATAAACCTCTCCACTATCTGTAATACATAATAATTAATGAGAAAATATCTTTCCTTTACAATTCTGTTGTTCTGTTTCACTGTGAGCTCCGTTACAAGAAAGGTTGACCTTGACTTGGTGTTTATAGTCTTTGTAATAAGTCTGGTAGCAAGCACTAGATATATAAATAAATTTTTGTATTCCTTGCATTCGGTTTTTCAGTTTAATCTATAAAGTCTACTCCTCCATTTCTTTTTCTATTGTGTGTAAAATACATATTTAACTCAAACTCAAGTCACAACACAAGTAAGCGACTGAAATTATATTAAAACATGTTTAGCGTTCAGTCTTAATTGTTTATTAGTACACTGTAGAGATCAACAATCACAAACATTCGACAACAATAAATCCAAAAACTAGAAGCTCAAGAAGTTTTTCTCCTTTAAACTTTCAATAGTATCCTTAAGGCTCACTTCTAAAGAAGTGTAGTTGATACCCAAGCTTTTCGCCTTGTCCTGTGATACTTTGAATGGTGGCACTATAGGCAAGTCTCCTTTATATCTGCCACCAAAATAAAATAAACTTTAATATCTAGCTAGCTACACTTGAAGGCCGGGCTATATGTACATTCAGTATAGAAAAAGCAAACTCTTGATTTGAATCTTACTTCTCAGGAAGGGCAAGAGAGGGATAAAGATGGCCAACAATCTTCAAAACCTGAGAAGAGTGCATTGTTTCCCCAACCAATAAGTATCTTCCATTGGCGGAAGGTACCTCAAATGCTTCGATATGTGCATTTGCGACGTCTCGAACATCAACATAGCAATTGATTGGAAAAGACATGAAATCCTTTCCTGTGAATATAATGTTCAATTCGTCACTTCCATTAAGGCTCTAATAAGAATGCTATCATATCATCATCATAATGTTCATTTCTTGAGGAGATGTTACCTTCTTTTATGGTGCCCAGAATCATCTCACTTGAAAAATTAAGAATTGGTTGTAAAAGAGGGCCAATAACAAGACCAGGATGCAGTGAAACCATGTCAATCCTATTCTCCCCTGCATATTTCCATGCTGCTTCCTCGGCAAGGACTTTAGACAAGATATACCATTGCTACAAAGATATTTTTTTAAAAAAAAACTTCACTTAAATTAGCAAAAAGCTAAGGTGCTTGATTTGTAATCAAGTTAGGGATATGACTCAACAATAATGTGTTGTATCCAATCATAAATAGATTAATGTGAACTAAGATAATGAGTTAATTCCATTTCTAATTGTAGATTTATAAGTGTCAGTCTACATTTAGTCTTCTTTTTTTTTTTCAAAAAAAAAAAAAAAAACTAAACAGTTTTGTTGAACGACAAAAAATGACCTTGTCTCAATAATATTAGGACCAAATTAAAAGAAACATTTTAAAAATAAAAAATCTGTAAAAGTGGACTGAAACATTAAAATGTAGAACAAAAAATAAAATTAACTCAATAAGGAAATGAAAAGTAGTCTCAATCACTTACCAAATACATACATTGGTTGTGTTTGGCAGAGCTTATTTAGAAGCTTATAGCTTATTTTAAGGTACTAATAAGCTATAAGCTCTGTTTGGTAATGCTCCCAAAATAAGCTAGTGGCTTAAAATAAGAGCTTATTTTGAAACGCTACCTTAGGTAGCTTTTCAAAAATAAGCTAGTAGCTTATTAACTTTTTTTTCATCTTTATCCTTATTATTTTAAATAAATGACATCCTTTACCCCTCTCAATTAAAACTCTTTTGGCCTTTTCTCTTCAATATATTTTGATGTAATTTTAATTTGACATTTGTGTTTGAATAATAATTTTTGTATGAATTATAAACATTTTGTTTTACTTTATATATTTTCAAATATATGTTCTTACTCTATATTTTATTAAAATATATTGATTTCATTATTTTATATTTTAATATGTAAACAAACATATTTAAATTTAAAACTATTTAAATTTTATAAAGATGTCATTTTTAGTCTTTTTACATTTATTAGCTTATCAAAAAGCTAATTTTACCAAACACTTTTAGGCATAACAGCTAGCTTAACAGCTCTTCAGATTTCAGCTTCGAGATTATAGCTTTTCAGCTTTCAACTACTTTTCAGCTTTCAGCTACCTTTTCAGCTAGGTTTGCCAAACATAGCCATTATATAATAAAATCCACAAAGAAATATGTTCTAGCTATTGAACTGGTGTACTATGCATACATGTGTATATATATATATATATATAAACACAAACACACCTTTGTTTCCTCTGCAAATTCTTTATCAGAAAACCAAGTCTCATCGATTATACCAGTTAGACTTATTATAAGATTTGGTTTGTACATAACAGAAGCCGTTGAGGACGTCACCACTACCCTTTTCACGGAAGGTGTTCTCACACATGATCCAAGAACATTTAGTGTCCCCTTTACTGCAGGATCCACTAGTTCTGCCTAAAATATATATAAGGACAAACATCTTAAAACAGAAAGAAGATATATAAGTATAGAAAAGTGGGAAATACAGGGTTTCCTTCAACAAAGATTAAACCGAGGAAAGGGGTATTAACATAAGAAAGGGAAAAGGTTAACCTTAGTTGCAGATGGTGAAAAAGAAATAGGTGATGCTGTGTGGAAAACACCATCACACCCATTAATTACAGGATCAAAAGAGTTTTCGTCAAGTAAGTCGGCTTCAAACAAATGCAGTCTTTCCTTGGCACCATCTAATGAAAGAAGATGTGCCACCTTATTTGGATCCTCTGCATCAATTATATATATCTATCAATGATTTTCCAGAAATAAAATGTGAACTCACAATTGAATTGGAAGAGAGAGAGGACTGACTGAGGCTGCGAACGGTGGCGTGGACGGTGTAACCACGGTGGAGCAAATGCTTGACGAGCCAAGAAGCTATGAAGCCGGAAGCACCGGTCACGCATACCACTTTCCCCTCGCCGCTCATCCTCTTCTTTTAGATTACAAATTGCCCTATCTAGTCTGTCTACTTATATATTCATAGGCACACTACATGTCCAATCATTATTGCATGGACCATATGTAGACCAAAAATAAAAAGTACATTATTTTTATACTGAATATACATTATTTTTATATTGTATGTACATTATTTTAAGGTACATTATTTTTGTACTGAAGGTACATTATTTGATATATACTGTCAAATAATGTACCAGTACAAAAATAATATACCTCTAGTATAAAAATAATGTATTTTTTATTTTTGGTCCACCATGCAATAATTTGCCCTACATGTCCACATAATACAAATTAAACGATTGATTAGTGAAGTGGACAAATTATGGTAGGCAATGGATCAGGTCCACCTTGCATTTAGTGTACTGATCCAAAATGACATTATGTACTTACTGTTTAACATATTAATGGCACTTTTTAGTAACATAATTGATGGACAATAATATTTGGTTAATCAACTTATTGTTTCAAAACGCAAAAAAATTCTAAAAGATACTCAAAACAGTTTTTTTAATATGTTTTTTGAGAAAATAAATTAATTTTTCAAAACACCTGCAATAATTTTTTTTTTTTAAATGAGATTGTGCAAGCGGGTTCAACAGTTTTGTCTTCCAGCCCCGTTACTCTCATTGTCTCTTCAAGGTATTAAGTAGCTGGGTACTTGAGCTCATCGACAAGGCTCATATGCCCGTTGCCTAGTACCGTGAAGGTAATTAACAATGGGACATGTGATTACTGTTAACGAGTTTCGTATCCGCTAACAACTATTAACTAAGTCAATCCACTATTAGCTATCAGCTAACAACTATTTACCAAACACCCCTATGTATTTTCAGTTATTGTCTATAAATAAACTAAATGTATATAATATGTTAAATGCAGTGTGTATACACACACACATAAAGTGTACATAATTTACCCTGGGTATTGTAAACTTCAGCCTACAATATAAACAATTGTGTAAAGTGTGGACCACTCATTTTGTCGTTAATTTCATATGGTCCACTCAAATGTAACAGCCAAACTTACTCCATAAAGAAATAGACAGGTGCAAAGGAATGAGGTTGGGAGCTGCCCTCAAAAAATTTATATATATATAAATAAATAAATAAATATATATATATATATATATATATATATATATATATATATATATATGATCACATTCAAATGAGAACCACTCGCCCAACAGAGAGAAATCAGAACGCATGTCATCCATTTACGTGTCCAAATCTAACGGATTAGAAACATTGATTTTTAAAAAATAACGCGGTGGCATTTTCATAAATAATTGAACATCGTCGAAGTGCAAGTAAGATGTATTACAAGTGCAAGTAAAATTTACACTGAGCATCAATACTAAGTGCACTTAACGTTATAACTAGTTGTACCTAAGGTTATAATTAGATGCACCTAGGTGCACGAATGTTAACAAGGTAAATTACTTGCACTTTGTACTTGCAAAGGTGCATCAGCTACTTGCACTTATAACATATTACTTGCACTAAAGTTTGAGTTATTTACAAAAATGTCACCGCGTCATTTTTTAAAAATAACATCTGATTTATTGATCTGGACACGTGAACAGCTATAAATGGTTCTTATTTCTGTCATGGGCACTTGTTCTCATTAGAGCATGCCCCTATACACACACACACACACACACACACACAGGAGACGGATCAGGTGAGAACCAATTACACAAATTAAAGTCTACTATAGGAATGCACACACTACATTAAACTGTGTGCGCTGATATTGGACAAATTGCACACACTCTAGACTGTTTGCATTCATGTTGTGTGTCACGGGAAGATGTTGTCTCATTATATATATAGTGTGCTGGGGGAAGATGGATAATATGCACTTGTTTGTACTATTGTTTTGATGACATAGATGACAACGTCATGCAATGGGATTATGATATAGGAGCTATGAACTTTCCTTCAGGTGTTCTGCTCGGGGTTCATTTGGTTCAACCATTATTGTTGAATGAGTTATTGTGGATAAAGAAATCCCTAGTTTAACGAAAAAGATTAAATAAATTAGTAAAAATTTGAAAATTTTAAATATGATGTATTCCAAAGATATTAAAAGATAGTTTCTCGCTTCAATTTGCTGGGTAATAGATTATTTGAGTAATTTCATTGTCAACAAATCCTCAAGTAGTTAATATGATTGGTTTCTTTTTTATTTTTTTCATGGTATTAATAAAATACTTGGTAAATAAATATATAACATTATTTTGTATTATAACTTTGATATTTAATTACAAGATAGTGTAAAAAGAACATAATGGACAATTTAATGAATATCAATTGATGAATTTGAATGTACAAAATCTTTGCATTAGAGAAAATAAAAAGACAATATAACTAATGAAATTATTTTTCTTATTTAATTTATTGATAATGAATATTTTTTTTAAATAAAGGCATTGTAGACACATAATTCTAAATTAAAGAAATCCACATGTATCATTTTTTAATTTGTTGTAACTACTAATTTATTTAATTCAATAAGAGTAAAATAGAGTGATTCCGCTTCAATTTGTTGGGTTATTTGAGTACTCTCTTTATTAACCAATCCCCAAGTAGTTAATATAATTAGTTTCAAATTATTTTTTTAAAAATTTTTTTTCATGGTATTACTAAAATGCTTGGTAAATAAATATATAACGTTATTTTGTATTATAAATTTAATATTTAATTACAAGATATTTTAAAAATAAGATAATAGACAATGTAATGAATATCAATTGATAAATTTGAATGTAAAGAATCTTTGCAGAAGAGAAAATAAAGACAATATAACTAATGAAATTATTTCTCTTATTTAATTTAATTTTTTGATAATGAATAATTTTTTTAAATAAAGGTATTGTAGACACATAATTCTAAATTAAAGAAATACATATGTATCATTCTTTGTTGTAACTACTAATTTATTTAATAATTTAATAAGAGTAAAATAGAGTGAGGAACTTAATTATGTCAAATTTGATTGAGATGGGGTTCGAACCTAAGACCTTTCTTATAAAAATTAATGGGTAAGTTAAAAGTTAACGGAATATTAACGGAGAAGAGAATATTTAACGAAAAACTTAACGAATAATCATATAATTAAGGATAAATTAGGAAATCTCAAGAAAGAATATAAATCTAAATAATCTGAACCATCCATTTGATTAAATAATTTGACCGCCATTTTTTCTACCCATTTTAGGCCTAACTCTCTTTGGTTCTTATTAGTATAGTAGATATATTTATTATTTCTATTACTTTTTTCTCCTTTATACTTTTCAACTCTTTTGAGTAATAGTTATAAAATTAAGTATTTTTATATTTATTTTAGTTATTATTATACAATTTTACACTTATTTTTGTCCTTGCTACATACTACGCATTCCGCGAATCTGTAGCTAGTAAATTTATGATGAGTATTTAAATTATTTGTCATAGGAAGGTTCCTTGCAATGACAAGTTCCCGTGTGGTTGTTTGGTTAACAAACAAGGGACGCATTTTAAGTGTAGAAATGAACCACCACATTAAAATAGAGCACCTTAAGTACAAAAAATACCCAACTTAAGAACACAAACAAAGGCAGAAATAAAGCACCTTAAGAAGGAAAACCACTCATCTTAATTTTTAAATGGCGCATGCACCTTAAGTTTTACAACTGACGCACCTTAAGAAGGCTTCACTTATCACCATGCCCTCGTCAAAGATTAACTGCAAATCTTTAACCTGACTTAGCACGGTCTTGGAATCAACCATTTTAAAGTCAAGGAATCAACTAACAATAAATTTCTTTGCGCCGGCATCTTCGCTTTTATACTTATGATCTAAGGTTTCGCACAGCGCTCTCGTTGTGCCAATCTTACGATATATATCGTATAGCGTGTCACACAATCCGTTCAACATATAGTTGCGACAATGGAAGTCCAAATCCTTCCAAAACCCAACTGTCATAACAGATTTTGGATCATGTTCCTTCAACTCAAGAACACTCTCGGTCAAGAATCGTGCCAAGCCTAGAGTTGCCAAGTAGAACAGCATCTTTTGTCGCCACCTCTTGAAGTTCGAACCATTGAACTTCTCCGGCCTTTCAACCGAATCACTCAGTACCGTAGGTACCCGCATCGTTGGGATGTACCCCTCGGTGCTCACACCTTCTTGTGAACCAACGGTCACCGGTGCCTGGGATGCGCGACATTGGTTCCATTCCCACCATTGTTGTTTTGAACAACATTGTCCTCCCCATTGTGAACGGGAAGTGCGTGGTTCTCCATTTCTTCGACGAAATTAGAGACAAAACAAATGAAATAAGGTTTTAAGCTTGTGGTTTTCAAAAAAAAAAAAGGTTTTAAGCTTGTTATATATGAAATATTACTATGAAAAAAATATTTTTAGAAAAATAACAAGCACAAGAACGAAAAGGGTTTTCTGGTAGGTGGTTAGATTGAGTCATGAAATCACTACACTGTCTTTAAAACCTTATTTGCTACCAATCTTCGTGCTACGAACATTGTAGCCTAAGTTTTCCATGATAAAACAAGCTACGGCTTCAAGTTTGAGCACTCAAACAATGAAACCCGACGAACAAAATCAAAACATATGAACACAGTAGGCAAGAAAGGAGGAGGACTAGAGTTTTGAGAGAGAAAAGAGGATTTCATTGTGTTATGTAAAATCTGCTGCTCAACAATCAAGAGCAATCAACTTATATAGGAGTTCAAGGATTAATAACATTTAATCATGACATTAATCTTATAATAAAATCATGTCTTGAAACTCCTATAACAGCTGAATTATTAATCAAGGATTAATAACATTTAATCATGACATTAATCTTATAATAAAATCATGTCTTGAAACTCCTATAACAGCTGAAGTAAGACTTGAACGGTCGCGAGACGATGAGACAACAAGGAGTTAACCATTCTGCTACCCGAGTTCAGTGACTCTATGTAGAAAAGAAAAACATGCATAACTTATGCCCGCTTACAGGAGTCAAGCCTTTTCATCAGGCTTATTTTGAGATTTCATTTGCACCCCCTACGCACACAAGAGAGCCTCTATGCTATACAATTCAATAAGTCTTAGAAAGGTTATTGTATAAATAGTGGTGCAGACCCACTTCCCAAATCAATGTGGGACAAAAGGTACTTTAAAGCTTTTTCCCTTTATTTTTCAACTCAAATGAGTCTACTTTGAAAATCAATTTCTCATTCACCCATTATCCGTTTTGAGCGTACAATATATTATTCTCTTCGTCTAACTACGAAAAACCCGAATACGCTTTGACCAAACCCAAATCGAAAGTAGACCCACATATATTTGCACCACAAAATAGCCACTTAAAATGTCATTTCAAGCTATTTTACCAACAGATATTACAGGGCATTTGGATAATGAGGGTATTATGAGGAAACGAATTGTAGTTTTAGAGGAATAGTGTGGGAATAAGTAGTACAAAAACCAAAATGTCCAGGCACTTTCGTCTCAAGGGTATCTTTTATTTTTCACGTAATTACCATTCTCCCTAGCTAACTAAACGAAGAAATTTACTTGTCTTTGAAATTAGGTGAGAATAAAATTTTTTGAGCACTATTGACTCTATTACAAAAATACAAAGAGTCAATATCCCACTGAAAGAAAAATGCACATAGACAACACTAAAAAGACAACAGTTTTTGACAAAAGTGTTGTAAACTGTTGTCTTTGACGCAACACTTTAATCAAAGACAACGGTTTTTACCGAACCGTTGTCTTTAGTGTGTTGTCTTTGTGCATTTTGTCAAAAGACAACACTGCAAAGACAACGATTTTTAAAAACCATTGTCTATGTGCATTTAAAAAAAAAAAAAAAAAAAAGAAGACAACAGTTTTATGTAACCGTTGTCGTTGATGTGTTGTCTTTAAGTGCACTTGAATACACAACACTACAAAGAAAACGGTTTTTTAAAACGGTTGTCTTTGCACGATTTTTCTTTTCAAGACAACGATTTTATTTAACCGTTGTCGTTTGTCAGTTGTCTTTAAGCACACTTGAATAGACAATACTTCAAAGACAACGGTTTATTAAAACCGTTGTCTTTGTGAACCCGGTTTTTTTATTTAGACAACAGTTTTATTTAACAGTTGTAGTTGGTGTGTTGTCTTTAAATGCACTTGAATACACAACACTACAAAGATAACGGTATTTTAAAACCGTTGTCTTTGCGCGTTTATTTCTTTTTAAGACAACGGTTTTATTTAGCAGTTGTTGTTGGTGTGTTGTTATTAAACGCATTTTAATACACAACACTTCAAAGACAACAGTACAACACTTCAAAGACAACAGTTTTTTAAAACTGTTGTCTATGTGCATTCGGTTTTTTAATTAAACAACGGTTTTATGTAACCATTATCATTGATGTGTTGTCTTTATGTGCACTTAAATACAGAACACTACAAAGACAACGGTTTTTTAAAATCGTTGTCTTTGCGCGTTTATTTTTTTAAAGACAACAGTTTTATTTAACTGTTGTCGTTTGTGTGTTGTCTTTAAGCAAACTTTAATAGACAACACTTCAAAGACAACAGTTTATTAAAATAGTTGTCTTTGCATGTGCACCCGTTTTTTATTTAGACAACGATTTTATTTAACAAACAAATTGTATTAGCGAGTTTGACTAACGGATAATATATATTAGCGTTTTGTAAAAGATACTTGATAAAATTAGTTGTTTATGTTAGTGATTAACATTTAAAATGACCTAAAAGGGTATATATATAATAATAATAATAATAATAATAATAATAATAATAATAATAATAATAATATCAACAACAACGTGAATAGGTTGAATAATAATAATAATAATAAACAACGTCGTGTAATAGGTTGCCCCACTATAAACATGAATAGCTGTTTATGTTTTTTTTTTTGAAAAATTCATAATTATAGACCGAAATACCTTTGTATTTAACGACATTTAAGTTGTTTTTATTGATAGATGACCAAAAATGGTCATGTCACAATAATAGTATAATACTAGGACCAAAAGTGAATGTTATCATAAAAAAGAGACTAAAGTGAACAGTCACATATAAATCTAGGACAAAAAATAAATTAACTTTAATAATAATATTTATATAAAATCAAAATCAAAATTAAAAAAAATCAAGAAGAAAGAAGGAAGCCGCATATTTTTGCTGCTTCCTTTTATACTCCCCGCTTTTCCCACCGTCCCACATCGGTGGGAAAAGTGGGAATAGAGCCTTATAGGAGCCTCAAGGCTCTATTATTTGCCAAATCCCATTGAGGGTTCGGCCCTCAACTCCAACGTTTTTTTAAACTAATTTTATTAATTAGAGGCGTTTTGTGAGAAATTATTTTTTCTCAAAATGTCATATGCAAATGCTGCTAAATGTAGCGTTTGTAAAAATTTATCAAATAATTAATAATTAATTTGGCATTTTAACAATACTAATTTCAACAATAGTTTTTAATCGTTGTCTTTTCAAGCTTGAAAAGACAACGGTTAAAACCCGTTGTCTTTGCACGGGACTTACAACAACACCGGCTTCAACAACACTCAATAGACAACGATTTTTAATCGTTGTCTTTTCTAGAATAGATAACGGTTAAAAACCGTTGTCTATGTGCGTGACTTTCAACAACACCAGCTTCAACAACACTCAATAGACAATGATTTTTAATCGTTGTCTTTTCTAGAAAAGACAACGGTTAAAAATCGTTGTCTTTGCGCGGGACTTACAACAACGCCGGCTTCAACAACAGAAATTTTACCTCAGACAACAGTTTTTAATCGTTGTCTATGAGCATTTTTCTTGCAGTGTCGGTATTCATCTCTTTTTTGGAAAAACAAAATGCATTATTCTTATTTACTAGAATCATTATTTAGCATCAAGTGAGCGCTTATCTCTAGCACTCTTTGGTCCAAATTTCAGTAGGTACATTTGAAGTATAAAATGAAACAAGACATGTAATCTACTACTACCTCCATCCCATTTTGGTTGTCTGATTCATTTAACGAGTCTTGACTGAAGTTATGTTTAATCTAATTTTTCATAATATTAAGTTTAGCATTAATATATAAAATTTATATATTTAGAAACTACATTAAAAGTACTATTAAACACAAAAGAATAAATTTAAAAATTAAAAAAAAATTACTAAAGAAAATAAGTAATAAAGAAAGAATTGATTAGACCAATGAATATTAAATAGGACGGGTAAAATGGAATAGAGGGAGTATTATTTAGACTATTTTCATCCTTACAATATTCTTATATTTTTAAAAGTGAATCCTATTACCAATCATCATATATTTAATTCACCTAATATTTGTTTAGATCCATGTAATTCAAATTTTCTTTCAATAATAACAACCTATTACCAATCATCATGTATACACCTAACTAATCAAATACTTAATTTATCAAACTAGCTACATACCTAATTTATCAAACAACCTAATTTGTAATCAAAGCACTTAATTCATCAAAATAAGTAAATAACTAATGTATAATCAAAGTATACATAACTCATCAAGCCTTATAGGTATGCACACTTTAATATTTAATTACAATAATTCATCCTAAAAAATAATTGAATTTTAAAAAATAATCGAATTTTGAAATACAAATTAAAAAAAAAAATCAAAAACATAACATACACATTAATATATAAGCACAAAAAATCCACAAATTTATACATATATTCACCAAAATCCATATTCTTTAACAATTCAAGATATAATAATAATAAATAATAATAAATAATATAATACAAATTCGTAATAAAATTTATTTAAATTCATCAAATACAATATTTATCAAAATAATAATAAAAATCATATTTTTAAAAAATTTAAAAAAAAAAATCAACAAGATCGATTGATGTGAGCTAGCGGCGGTGGTTGACGCCTACTGGTGGCGTTGGGTCGGATGTGGCTTGTGGATGGCATCGGCGGTAGAGCGTGGTAGGGGTGTCGACAATGGAAATTCGTTGCAATAATGGTGGTGGCGATGGATGGTGGCAGTGGAGGCTGCAATGGCGGTGGCATCATCGAGGGTGGCGTCGTTGATGGTGTGGAGAAGCAGAGCTTTGGAGAGATGAAGAGCAGAATAGAGAAGGAGAGCATTGTAGGCAATCGCAATCCCCTAGGGTTTTAATTAACTTTCCGCGGTTGTTCCAAGAGGAACGGTCGCGGAAAGTATATTATTATTATTTTAATATTCAGTTTCCATGACCGTTTGTTAAAGAAACGGTTGCGAAAACTACCCGCATTTTTTTCAAATCACAACTATTTTAGTTAGCAACAATTACAGATTCTTATTCAAATATTTACAGTTTTACCAACACGAGTGTTTTTTAAGAATACACTACTTTTCTTTTAGAAGGGTTGCGAAAGGTCAATCTCCTTTGTTCATTTTTGTACTGGTGAACAACAATAATAATACCTTTAAAAAAATATTGGGCCCCTTTACTGAAAAGGCAATGTGAGGCTTGAAATAAAAGTGACAATAAGACACTTGAAATGCTATATTGCAAGCCTTTCAAGACATGTAGGCATTTAATTTTATTTAATTTCTTTTAAACAAAAACTGAATTGATAATGTCACATAAACTTGTAACCTTATCCCACTAATGTTACATAAATTTGTAATCTTATCCCACTAATGTCACATAATTTTGTAATCTTAGAATTATAAGATGATTTTAGTTAATAATAAGATTTTTGGCCAAAATCATGGTAAAATGAGACAGTATTAAAGCAGCCGTAAACTTCAACATCAAATAGTTTGAAAATTTTGCATTGAATTTGATTAACACCATATACACAGAAGATATCCATTACCAAAAACTCACAAATTTGTCTTTGTTGATATAAGTTACGTTGTTACGTAGTTAACTACTTTTTGTAGCTTTCTAAACATTCATGTGGTGCACATAGATTGCGTGCTTTTCAAATTTGAATGTTCAAAGTGGACATGGTTCAAAAATAACGATCCATATTATTCAAGTTGTCTATTTTGGTGGCTACATCAATTCGCAATTCCAGACTTTAAACACCTAATTCAAAAATAGAAAGCGAAATTGCATTTTTTTGGTCTTTGTGAGAATTAAAAGTCAGTATTAACTATTGCTTTGTGAATTATGAGTGTGGAATTATTAGTGAATTATACATCAATTCGCGATTCCAGACTTAAAACACCTAATTTAATATTTTCTTTAGTTTCATGTTTCTATGAAATTAATGTGCGTCAATATCATTCCAATTTTGTTTTCCAGTGCTTTCAAGCACTTGAATATTATTTTTTAGTATTGGAAGATATTTTCAATGCACTGAAAATATATTTTGTCAAGTAATGGCGGATTGTGCTAAAAATTAACTATACAGTATTTGATACTTATTCTCTAAATATTAACTATACAGATGAATTATTCTTCATCTTGTTAAACTTTCCAAGTAAGCCAACTAAAAAGTCGGTTGGGCAAAAAAGCCAACTGAAGTTTGGTCAGGCCCGGTCCTATCATTTTATAGGCCCGGGGCATAACAACAAAATTGGGCTCTATATGAAATTAATATATATTTTCATAACTAAAATTTAAATTAAATAAAGAAAAAAATACTAATATCGAATAACTTCAAATAAGATTTACATGTTTTTAACATTTTTGCGTACACAGTAATTATAATGAAAATAACTCTAGATTCTTTACTAAATGCAAAATAATTAATAACTGCATTTGTGCCTTCATAAATAAATCATTGTAGTTTATAAAAAGCCAATAAAAAATTTAAAACCAAATAAGCTTATAGAATATCACATTGTTATTATAGTAAATAATAAAGTAATTAATACAAAATACAACTTACAAATAAGAGCAGAACATAACATCTTAATTATTGAGGGCAATAAATAAAACATATTAAAACGTGATAAATGATATTCATAATTAAATATGAAATATAATTATTGGATAAAATAGTTCGAAGGTAAAACACATTATAAATCACATCTTCTCTATTGATATCATATTTATAAATATTTTTTTTAGTTAGATCAATTTCAAGTTTTTTTTTATAATTAATTTGAATACGATGATGCACAATAGAACTTATAAACTACATTAACTAGATAAGTTATAAAAGCTAAACACCTTGTGCTTAGATGGCATGTAGTGAGATTTTCTATTTAGGAGGTCATGAGTTTGAGTCTTAGTGAAGTTTCTTCATTTTGTGCAATCATAGATTGATTTTTAATTGTATTTCAAAATAAAATTTTAGTGAAATTTTTGCCTTGGGAAATTTGTAGATGAAGTTGAAGATGAACTATTTTAGCCTTCTAGTTGATTATCCCACATTTTGAACGCATATTGAGGAGAGCAAAAACCTAATTTGAAGAAAAAGTTGCGTAGGTTGTTGAATTGGGGATACATTGATTAAATTGGAGACCAACACTTGAATTACCTGTTTTACCCCTCATTTTAACATCCATTTGACACCAGATCTAACGGCTGACCTTTTTGGCTTAAAATTGAATAGTCTGGGGACCACTTTAGGTGCAATTAAAAGTCAAGGAACCAAATTAAGAAAAGACCATAGTCAGGGGACCATTTTGGGAATTAACTCTAATATGAATTAAGAAACGTATTACAAAATCTCAAACAGTCAGTCTTGACATACACATACTAAGATTTAAGAGTGTAACAGTAGCCAATGCCACACAGTAGTGCAACACAATTCCATCAAGCATTCACAAAGACAACAGAGGTCTCAGAATGTTCATCACATCGACATGACAACACATAGGCACATAACAATGTATAAGCTTCCATGGAAAGACAATTGAGATCACAATTTCATATTATATTTTCATCATTTTGTGATCAACATTTCATATGGCCATAAGGCTATATATAACATTAGTCACAAAAATCACAATATTAGATATTTAGATTCTTTAAGGGGGTCCTCAATCCATAAACATAAATGATACCTCCATAATCAGACTATCAAAGTATCAAAGTGATACATTGATGCTAATATACAAATCATGCATCATAGTAAAGCACATTGCTTCCACCAAAATCACAATACTAGATATTTCACAGTGTATACAACAAATTATATCAATAAATCACACTACTTCCACCAAAATAAATAATATCATGAAATCACGAAAAATATTTCACACTGACACACTGTATATCACAGGATATCACAATAAAATGATTAAATCGAAAATATAAAACTAGAGTTTGTGATTTACTTCATTTCTCCCAAAAAATTCCGCGGAGAACAAAGGTTTCTAGCCTTCAACGAACATCAGTCATTCAGTCACCACCACACTCGCTAGGACTTCCACCACTCACTACTCCACCAGTACCACTGGATCACCACACAAGCAGACACCAAGGATGGACTACCGGAGATGAGTGTCTCAGAGACTGAAACTGTGAGAGAACATATATCTGATATCTCAACGAAGAGAGAACATATGTGCCTTGTATTTTCTTCTTCTAATATTTATATTGTATTTTTTTAGAGCAGATTGAGAAGAATCTTTCTGTCATGGTTCTTTAAGACATCTATGGCACATTGTTGAGCCAAATTTATATAACATTACTTTAGACATGGAACAACACTGAACTAAATGATCCCTTTACTTTGTTATCATTGGGATGAATGATATCAATTAAATATGTGTTGTGCTGACTTATTGTGCAGGTGCAGGGCTCACCAGCCACCCCTAGTTTTGCCCTTTTTGATCTATCACCTCCTTGGGGTTTAACAGAAAGATCTGAGTCACCAATTGATTGTGCAAATTACAATAGGCCTCTAGCATCTTTAGGTAGTGTTCATTGAACTCCATATTTGTGAATGCCAATGATTCTTTAACCTCAATTGCTTCAATAGGAAATGCATACTTTCTTTTCATTGAATGCACTTGGATTTTATGTAGACTGTGCAACTAAATTTTTTCCTGCAGATATGAGTATTTCTATGCTCTCTTGTGTGATTTTCCTGACCTACAGTTTACAATAAATGGAGGCATAAATACCATTAATGAGGTAACACATTTTAAACAAAATGAATTTCTTTTTCCAATTTTTTTTTGGTGGGGGGGGGGGTTTCAATCAGCCGCAGTTGGGCTTATCTTATTTACCTTATCCAAAATTTCTCTGTACCTTATTATGTACCTTAGTTACATCTTGCCTGCCTAATCCAAAATTTCTCTGTACCTTATTATGTACCTTAGTTACATCTTGCCTGCCTAATCCAAAATTTCTCTGTACCTTATTATGTACCTTATTTACATCTTGCCTGCTTAATCAAAAATTTCTCTGTACTTAGGTTCTCGAAAAGTACCAGATTTATGGAGATTTAGTATTGAAAATGTATGGACAGAGACCAACTGTTAGGGAAACGCAAAGTTGATGTTGCTTTCCTCCACTACACTGTATGTACTCTCGCGATTTCTATATTTCATTTGATTCCATTTCCTCGTCTTTTGTGGCCTAATTGCGTTAAAATGGTTTTATGCTCGTAGACAATCAAATCTCTATTTGACGAGACACTGGTGGCCATACTCGGCTTTGTTTTGGACTCTCCCGCTGCTGAAATGACCACTGGTTCGACAGATATTTTTACGAAGGCTAAGGGTATCCTGCTAGTGCCATATGCTGTTAGAGAAGATGAACTAATGTATACTTAGCTATGCTTATTTTGTTACCCTATAGGCCTATATACAACATTCATTATCATAGACTATGCGCGATAGGTTCTAATTCTTCGGGATAAAGATGAGACCAATCCCGAGTAACAACAACAATGAAAACGTAGGTACACTCGAGGGTTTTTTTGTGCTGTTTGTAAAACCCGATGATGCTTATAGAATTTATTCAGCTGATATTGTCTGTGTAGTTACAACTGGGGAAAACATCTCCTTTAGTTATATACTCAACTTGTGAACATGAAGTTGTGATGTTTTTTGCCTCTCCTGAACCTGTTAATCTTACATTGTTCAACATAATACCTTGGCATGGAACATTCTTGCTGCAGTTGAATGATATTGCCAGATCTTCTGCACTTGTTCCTTTGATGTCTCTGTATACCACTTTGCTTATTTTCACATTATATTATAGAGTTAATGAAAGTATGTGATATTAATTAGCGGGTAATTTTTTTTTAAAATTTTAAAATTTAGCGACAGACAAATATTGTAGTAAATCCGTAGCTAAGTATCTAATAAAATAAAGAATACTAACGAAATAGCGACGGAAAAATCCGTAGTTAACATTTGCGACGGATAATTCCGTCACTAAACTGTAGCTAAATGACATCAAATTTAAATAATAAAAACAAATTAGCGACGACAATTTCCTTCGCTACATGTAGCGACGGAACTTTTTGTCGCTAAGTCTAGCGACGGAAATATCCGTAGCTATTCCCTTAGAAAGTTCGTCATCAGATTGTCGTGGTAGGAGTCCAGCGACGGAAATATTGTGGGTGTAGCGATGGTTTTTCCATTGCTAGACGTAGCGACGAAAATTTACGTCGCAATTCCCTCGCAAATTTCAATGTCCAAATCGTCGTGGGGAGAAATTTAGCGACGAATGGTTTTCATGTAGCGATGGATATTTCCGTCGCTAAATTTTAGTGACGGAAATAAATTGTGTCACTGAATTCTAACGACGCCCATTTTAGCGACGGATTTCTCCCGTTTAGCGATGGAAATCGTTCGTCGTTATTTTCACTTTTTTTCTTTTTTGTAGTGGAAACACTCGGTGAAGTGCTTGGGTAGCACTTGAATCACTATTTGTATCTGGATGAACGAAATAGTGAATTTCTTCATTGGAGTGAAAGGAGAAGAGTGAACTAGAAGGCTTACCTACACCATCTCTGAACCACTATAAATCTAATCTCTTTCACTCTTTATTTTACTTGCAATACTTTTATTTTTGCAAACTGATATGAAGCCAACACATTTACTATTCATCACATATTTATTTATCTTATCATCTGGGTTTGTGTGAATCATCTTTTGCATGCAAGATATATTTATCATTCTGACTTATCCCATTCTATCTTGCTAATTATCCACAACCCATTTCCTATGTGTATATCTACACATCTGGGTTTGCATGTTCATACGTTTGTATGTGCACCAAATTTCATATATCTATTATTTGAGATATTTCAAGTGTTGCTCAAGTATTGCATGCAGTTTATCTCTTCATATTTACGTGAGCTGATTTATAGCACTTTACTCCCCTGTCCCATTTTATTTGTCATTTAAAAGTCGAGGGGCCACAGCTGGTAAATCACTAATACTCGGAAGACTATTGGAGGTATTAACTCTAAATTAAAAATAATAATAATATTATGTTTTCATTTAAACGATCTCATTTAGAATTTTTTTAGTGATATACTTCTTATAAGTTACTTTTATTTGTGTACAGAGATCGATAATTTATTAACATTAGGGAGAAAATGATTTGGGAGAAAATTATTAATCGATAATTTATTAACATTTAAATTTTAAAATATTTCAAAACTCATTGTTAAAATAACAAGTTCAAAACTCATTGTTAAAAGAACAAGGGAAAATGGTGGCTGGCAAATTGTTGGTCCATATAGCCGTGTGGATCATAGTTTAAAACGATATCGTTAAATTTTATGAGTTGGAATAATGTACATTATGTGTTAGAATAATGATACTTCTGGGGATAAGAGAATACACCTTACGTGTTAGAATAATGTACATTATGTGTTAGAATAATGTACATTATGTGTTAGAATAATGTACATTATGAGTTAGAATAATGATACTTCTAGGGTAAGATAATTCACATTATGTGTTAGAATATTATACTTTATGGGCTAAAGTTTCATTCCGCACCATGAACTATATGTAATTGTTCATGCATGTCGCACCCTGAACTTTCATAAGGTATATACCGAGCCACAAATCAAATTTTCTTTTTCGCCTAGAACATTTTATAGGTTAGTTCCAGGTTGCAGGTAATAATATGATGAGGTGGATTTTTTGTTTCTCTTTAATTTTTTCTTCTAGTTCATCCTCAGTCTCATTCAACTTTGCAGTAAGTTCATCACGGTCAACTTTCATTTTCTCAATATCATCCTTGACTTGCGCTAGCTCAGCAATGGCGCGGATCTTGGCCTCCGCTCTAATTAAATTCTCATATACCCCTCACACCTCAGCATCGCACTCCGTCTTGACCATGGATGCAACTGCAGTAAGCTGTCGGAGATCCTGATGGGCGGCGGCAAGCTACCGTTTGAGCGCGATGTGAGTAGTGGCGAAGCGCGGGTTCTCGAGGAGGAGGGTTTGGATATGGCGATGTTGGACGGAGATACCGAAGCTGCTAGCGGATGACACTCCCTGTCGTCGTCGCTGGCCGCTCTGTAAAAGTTTTATTTGAATTCTTTGAAAATTTGAATATCAATTTTTTATTGACGAGCTACAACAATTGCACCTATTAGAGCAACTACAAGAATTATTGAAATGGCGTTTTACTTGCGCAATAAAGCTGCCAAGAATAAAAGGTGAGAAACGGAAATCGTATCTACCGTACCGGCGAGACTTAGCTTGGTAGGCTTCTTTGCTAACGTCAACGCTGGGGGATTTGTCAAAGAGTTTTCATTCCATTAAACCTTCTAATCACCCGCAAATTCATATCTCATCAGCCATCGTCTTATTGTATAGGTTATCTAATTTCTATTTTTTAAACTATAATTTTCAGAAAACATGTGTTATATCATATATACACCATATATTGTATATAAAGCTTTTGGTTACTACTTACTATATGTATAGTAAAATGTAAATACACATAATTTTCTTCAAATTGCTTTTCTTCATTTCTATCGCCATTCGCCAAGCCATATATATAATGATGAAGTGGTTAAGCTTTCAGGCGCCAAACAATGTGATCATGAAGGTGACAACTGACAATAGTCATGCCACCCAGAACGGGTTGCCATTTATTAGCCTATTCTGCTGATCAGGTCCACACTCGCCGAGTGCACTTCTCCACAGTCGGAGGCGAGTGATGCCAGTACATGTCTATTTGAAAATGTGAGAAAGATATTTGCAGCTGTGGAGGCGGAAGGCTCTATAGGGTTCATATTGGTCACTGCATTCAATATATTACAAGTGCAAATTCTTTTCTGATTTCATCCTTCTGATTTTGATGCTTTCATTTGCAATAGTACAGTGGTGATGATTTATTATTCAAGTCTTTCCATTCTGAAGATGTAGTTGACTTGTACTACCATTCCGGCATTGAATACCGCTGGGGTTGAATGCCGCCGCCGCTGCCTGATCCGCTCCGCCCTCCACCACAGGAACGTCTCTGAAGAGTCAAATGAGAATGAGAACAACATTGACGCGAATGGTTTAATGCCCAATGTTTATATTTAAATAAATATTTGAAAGTATATCAATGCAAGGTTATATAGGATAAGTTTATACATGGGTAATTGAATGTCGAATTTTTTTATTTAAATATCTAACTCAAAGTATATGAATCCAAGATAATATAGAAAATTCATTATAATTATTACTAAAATAAATGTTTGTAACCTTGTAAAATCGATAGTCTAAATAAATACTACTTTTAATTTGAATTTTTCTAAGTGGTTCTTAATTCTCTTTTGAGTAACATTGTCATTGTCTTCATCTTTACTATTTGTTATCTTCCTTTTTGTTGGTAGTGTGTTATTTGCAATTCGGTTATTGTTGGTAGCATAGATGACAACGTCATGCAATGCGATTATGATATAGGAGCTATGGACTTCTTTATGTGTTCTGCTTGGGGTTCATTTGGTTCAACCATTATTGTTGAATGAGTTATTGTGTATAAAGAAATCCCTAAATTAAGAAAAAAGATTAAATAAATTAATAAAAATTTGAAAATTTAAAATATTATGTATTCCAAAGATATTAAAATGTAGTTTCTCGCGTCAATTTGATGGATAATGGGTTATTTGAGTACTTTCATTGTCAACAAATCCCCCAAGTAATTAATATGATTGGTTTCAAACTATTCTTTTTTATTTTTTTCATGGTATTAAAGAAATACATATGTATTATTTTTTGGTGTAGCTACTAATTTATTTAATTCAATAAGACTAAAATAGAGTGATTCCACTTCAATTTGTTGGGTTATTATTTGAGTACTCTCTTTGTCAACCAATTCCCAAGTAGTTAATATAATTAGCTTCAAATTATTTTAAAATTTTTTTTCATAGTATTACTAAAATACTTGGTAAATAAATATATAGCATTATTTTGTACTATAACTTTGATATTTAATTACAAGATATTGTAAAAATAAGATAATGGACAATGTAATGAATATCAATTGATAAATTTGAATGTAAAGAATCTTTGCATTAGAGAAAATAAAGACAATATAACTAATGAAATTATTTCTCTTATTTAATTTAATTTTTTTATAATGAATAATTTTTTCAAGCCAAAGACCTTGTGGTCAAGCGGCACCCGGTGTACACTCCCATGTGGAAGGGGATGGGTTTGAGCCTCAGTGGAGGCATCTGTTGACTCTTTATGCTTCAGTAGGTTGAGAAAGTAATTATGAAAAAAAAAATTCAAATAAAGGGACTCTTTATGCTTCGGTAGGTTGTGAAAGTAATTATGAAAAAAAAAATCAAATAATTCTAAATTAAAGAAAATCAAATAAAGGTATTGTAGACACATAATTCTAAATTAAAGAAATACAATTATTTAATTTAATAAGAGTAAAATAGAGTGAGAAACTTAATTATGTCAAATTTGATTGAGATGAGATTCGAACCTAAGACCTTTCTTATAGAAATTAATGGGTAAGTTAAAAGTTAACGGAATATTAACGGAGAAGAGAATATTTAATGGAAAACTTAACAGATAATCATAAAAGTAAGGTTAAATTAGGTAATCTCTATTAATACTATTAATCTGAATTATCTTAACCATCTATTTGATTAAATAATTCATCTGAACCATCCATTTGATTAAATAATTTGACCGCCATTTTTTCTACCCATTTTAGGCCTAACTCTCTTTGGCTCTTATTAGTATAGTAGATTTTTTTTTTGAAAATTAGTATAGTAGATTTTGATTTGCCAAATTATTGTAGGACAAATTGATCATTTTGTAAAAAACTTTTAAGTATCAAAAAATAAGCTTGTCGATCACATTGATGATTTCGGTGAATGTTGGATTTTTTATAATGTTGATTATATTACATGATAATATGAGATGTTGATGGGAAGTTGACACCACAAAAACACTGTTAGTTGTTTATGTTTACCTTATTTTATGTTTAAAACAAACACATAAAGAGTCTTACAGTAAGCATTCTACATAAAGAGTTTGTGCTTTTACTTATCAAATTATAAGTTAAGAAAGTTTTTCTGTATTAGACTTTCAACAGTAGTAGCCTTAATTAAGGCTCACTTCAAAAGAAAATCATAAATTTGAAAACAACGAAAATGTTGAAAATCAAAACAAATTTAAAACAATAACTTAGAAAATTTTAAAACAATAACTCAGGAAATTTTAAAACCTAAAAATTTATAAATACGTGTACCTTTCACCGTTGACGCCCCAAAAAATTGTTGTCTATTACCTCATGATATACATAGTGGTGATTTTAATCCACAACAACAATACAGGGGTGACTCATATTGTAAATTTAGCCTCAACTTTGAGGGAGATTTTGGTGAACAATTCCAAAAAAAAAAAATGTCATCTCCAAGAATCAAAAAGAATCGGAGAATAACATTGGAAAAGAATTGAAGGAGGAGGAGTGGGAAGATGAAAGCTTGAAGGATCTGTGTAGCAAGAGGAAGCGATTAGGGTTGCGATTGTGAATGTGAATGAGGGAGGAATTAGCAATACTTTATCAATTCTTTTTTTTTTTCTTGTTTCAAACTTCTTTTTACTTTGCTTATGTAGCAAGGAAAATATTAATTATATTGCCCAATCAGTTGTCACCGATAATTTTACCAAAGGTTATTGAAGGTTAATTGGTAATTGGGCGTCAATGCTCTAAAATTAAGAGTTCGTGTGTTCAATTGTAACTTTTAAAAATTGAAGAGTCTAATTAACTTTTCTCGTGTAAAGTTCATGAGCCTATTTGACCATTTTTCCTATAAATCTCCAACACAAATATTATAAGCAAATTTGGGAGTTAACTCTGCAAGATGAAGTCTGAAGAAATTTGACTCTTGAATTGGGCATTTGAGGTTGTCTGCATATAGAAGAGGTGTTCAAACACAAATATGCGTATTAGCAGAAGTTGATTGCTACAAAGCACATTATATTAAATCATTCTCCAACTGCTGCTACGATATTATGACATGAGTTCATTACAAAAGAGCAAAGCATGCACTTATCCATCACTCCAACTGTATTTATATCAACTCTGATTTCACTTCTCTCATATAATTTTTTAACTTAAGCTTTCTACGGTTTATAAGAAACTGGATCTTTAATTTGCTCTCAGATTCATTTCAGAAATAGGAATAAGAATTATTCATTTAAAAAGATTCAGCATTTCATCTTCCCATCACATTCATTAAAAGGTAAAGCGTAAGGGTTAAGATTCAGGCTTTGCCAAAGAATTTAAATCGCGTCAGGTAGGGTTCGAACCTACGACTTTCTGCTTAGGAAACAGACGCTCTATCCACTGAGCTACAAACGCTTATTAACTTTTATTTTCTTTCTATGTGTAATTACTATACCCTGTAAATATATATTGAGCTTTTGGAGTGAAATTATCCGCCCTTTTTCCAAATCTCGTGTCTAAACTTCTTCATTTTCATGATGTTAATAATTTATCCACCATGACAAGCTTTTTCTCTTGTTTCTTGTAACAAGATTTTTGGTTGTGCTTCTTGTTTGTCTCCATCAATTTTGGAGGAGTTTCTTTATGGTGTTGAGTTGTGGGCCTCGTTGCATTAAATTAGTATTGAAAAAGCCTTGATCAGTCTTACATAATTACATTGGAAGAGGAAGGTGAAGCGTGTATCATACTTGGGGATTATGAAATAAATTTAATTTATCTCTAGAAACTTTATATTCGTAGTGGTAGGAAATACTTTGACTTATAAACAATCTAGTTCCATATCTTGGATGATAATCTAGCAGTGGCATGGAAGCCAGGAAAATGTGTGAGCGCACCAGAGCTACAGTATAACTTGTGTTTGCTCTAATTCTTCCTTGAGGTTGGCATTTCTCGTATGCTTGATGATGAACTAAGAGCATGAATGCATTTTTCACGATTTTTTAGGGTGGGAGGGCCAACATTTAAGAGAGAGAGGGGAAGAGTTGCATGCACCTGCAATGGAGGGGTATTTTGTAGAGCAGTGGGACCCACAACAGACATCCTCCACCCGCGCTGCCTCGCGTGGCTATCACAATTGCGCCCAACGAACACGTGTATTGCACCCTATTAAATGAGATCATGAGATCCCATCTCAACCATCTATAAAATTGAAATTAATGGATAGGATTGAGATTAAAATATCAATTAAATTAGGATAAAATTAATACAAAATTTGATTATGTTCTTTGATTTTTGATATAAATGAAATAGAATATTTTTCATATTTTAAGGGATCCTAACCAAGGTAGGAAATAATTCTATATTTTTATTCTGTGATTTTAAAAAAATTACGTGCGTAGAAGAAACAATCGAATGTTGGGTGTACTAAGTGCATAATGAGGGTTGTGTTTTAAGTAATTGCAGTGGGGCGTAGATGTTCATTTTGAGTTCATGAAATATTTTACCACACATACACGGCCATCTATGTTTGTTTCTTGCAAATCGTGTGCATTTGACCTGGGTAGTGTGTATATAAGCATGAGTAGGCACTAGGCAATGAAGGGCTTGAGATGCTTTGTTTAGCGCAAAACTTTTAATTTGTTTGTGATGCGTATGTGTGTGCGCTTGAGAAATTGGGTGTGTGCAAAAGTCTAATAATTGGTGTGTGCAACACTGCAAACAGGCGTGTGCATCGTACTGACAATTGCAACAATTTTGTTTGTTTTTCCCCCAAATGCAGGACCCACCAAACAAAGTGAAGAGGTACAGAGTTGTGTCATGGATATTGTAACACCCCAAAATTCTACAGTTGAGTTTGTGTGCATTTTGTTCGTTTATTTTTAAAATATAGAAGGATATATACCTTTGTCAAAGGAAAAAAGTCTCTTCGATGTTGATGTGATTAACCATTTGCTTCCAAGTGCAATCTTTTGTTCCGTGCTTCATCTTGTTTTGGAACTCCGCATAGGACTCTGCAGGCAATTTTTCAACAAGAGCATAAGTTTGCAGCATATCACATACTGGGATACCTTCAGAGACTAGGTTAGCTACCAAATGCGCGTACTCATGAACCTGATCAACAATTGGCTTTGAGTCCACCATATTGTAGTTCATGCAGTGTCCAATCGCATACTTTCTACGTCCTGCATCATCAGCGCCATACTTCTTTTGGAATATGTCCCGAAATTGTTTTCGCGGGCTTATAGCCCGCGAATATTTCTAGCAGAGTGTCAGACATGAAGTGCAGTAAAATCCCACGCACAATTTTGTAATCTCGTTCATACTTGGTACGAACTTCCTAGGACATATCAAGTGATTTCGAGGTTGGAGTCTTAGGTTCAGGTATTTTAGGATCAAGGGTTGCATCCAGGATTGTGACTTGAGTTTCAATTTGGGTAGGCTCAGTAGGAGCAGAAGTAGTTTGATCAACTCTTGTCCCACATTGCTTTCATTAGAGAGTGTTTCGCTCCTTTTTAATACCAACTCCTTTTTGAGTGTTTGAAGTATTTTGGAGGGAAAGGAAAGGGGGAAACCCCATGCGCCGTCGCGTGCGAGGTGCTTTCTATTTTAATTCCGAGTTTTTCGTGGCCTACTTCTTCTCAGTCTCTGAGTTATTACCGCTATTTTCGCAGACGATATGTGGTTGGAAGTGGGGAGACGGTTATTTCAGAGACTATAAATACCCGTCTCCCCTATGCTCTCAAATCATACCTTGAATCATCTTCTCTTCTTCTCTCGTCTGAGCATTCTAAGATAGGTTCGCAGTTTATCTGTGTTTGCCAGTCGAAAGTGACCGGTCTCCGACAAATCGCTTTTAACTGTTGGGTGATAATAAGAAAATGTCATAGTATAACTACTGCTTATATGGGCTGGATAGAACTGGAAAAGAAGATTGATGGGAAACTAGCTAGTGCTTAACTACTCCTACTTGAATGTTATCTCCAACAAAACCTATATCCATGGCGTGTTCTAGGAAAAAACCTATTAGCTACGCTTTTCAAACTCCTTAAAATAAATTGAAATAATAATTGCATATATAGTAGTGGAAACGATATACTTTCTCAAAGTGTGACAAAAGACTCCAAAACTTTTCAAAAGCTTCACTTTTACAGCCTCATTGGCAAACTTTATAAATCAATTCTTCATTCGTTCATTATTTACGTTGAGTGTATAATATATCAAATTCTTCATCATCTCACTTAAGAGAACCCAAATCTACTTTGGACCAATCAAAATGGGAAGTGAACCCGCTCAACAAAGTGTAAAAAAGACCACTTTAAATACCATGTTTTGCTAATTTTTTCAACACCAAGCAACTTTGACCATGAATGCATGGAAGTATGCAATTACCTATTTTTACCTTATTTTATGTTTAAAACAAACACATTATATGTGAAAATTTTGTCTTACAGTAAGCATTATTCTACATAAAGAGTTTGTGCTTTTACTAATCAAATTATAAGTTGAGAAACTTTTTCTGCATTAGACTTTCAACAGTATCCTTAAGGCTCACTTCAAAAGAAGTGAAGTTGATACCCAAACTTTTTGCCTTTTCTTGAGAAACTTGATAGCTTGGTATTGCAAGCAAGTTGTCTTCATATCTGTCAGAAAGAAAATAAGAACAAATGGTTAAAAATATTTTCTTTTCTTGAACTTCTTGATATCCTTTTCTTGCATAAGAACATCTAGGAAAACAAATAAAATTACTAATAATTTGAATAATATTTACTTTTGGGGAATGGCAAGGGAAGGGTAAAGCTGGCCTACAATCTTCAATGCTTTGGAAGAGTGCATTGTTGTCCCAACCAAACAGTATCTTCCACTGGCAGAAGGCAACTCAAATGCTTGGATATGTGCATGCACAACATCTCTAACATCAACGAAACTGAAGATTTCACTGGGGACCATTTCCTTGCCTGTGTGAGATTGAGAAGGCATCCATCACTTCAGTTATGACTCATAATAATTGTAAAAGTTCATCAAAATGTTTCATGGACATTGATGCTATATATGTGTACTTAATTTGATTCATTTAAATTTTGTGGTTTGATGTATCAATTCATTCTAGATAACTATGGTGAATATATGATTTATGGGTTTTTTCTAAGGTATTGATTAGTATTGAGTTATACCTGATTCAATCTTGTGTCTTATACGATTAAGCATACCTAGAAGCTATAATAGTACTTGTAAAATCAGGTATATATATAAATGATTGTACTAGGTACGATTTGACATTAAGACATACCTACAAGCGATAGTACTTGTAAAATCAGACATACTTACATGGCTACATGATTCTACTAATTAAGGGCATACTCAATAGTGAATGAGGTTTCTGGATCAGTTTTTGAAGTGCCAACCAGGAGAAAGAAGAGGAAAAGAGAAGAAGGAAAAAGGGGTAAAAAAAAATAAGCCAAAACAAATCTTGAAAACAAAAACCAAAAAAAAAACAAAAAAAAAAAGAAGAAAAAGAAACAGTTCAACCCTTGATTAACACGCCAGGCTGGGCGCATTGGTTGTAGTGCAGGCGACCACATGCAACGCATATTTGTACATGGTGGGACCCACTTTTCTGATAAAAATCAGCTCCTTGGAGGAGGATTTTTTTTATCTTCTCTCTCCACTACTTCTCTAGTTCAAATTAACAACACTTCCTCAAAAATTGGTCCAAAATTCACTAATGTGAATGTTTTACAATTTGACATTGGTATCTATTGGTACCATAATATAATTCATATAAGGAGTAACTCTTGAAGAAATTTTACCTTTTTTTACGAGGTCCAAAAATATTTGATTTGATGTACAAAGAGTTGGCTGTAAAATAGGGCCAATTACCAAAGTTGGATGCAAAAGCACCAGGTCAATTCCATTCTCCTCTGCACATTTCCATGCAGCTTCCTCAGCAAGGATTTTTGAAAGGATATACCATTGCTGTAAAGATTAAAATTAAAACTCACATTGAATAGCACAAAGTGCATTATTTACTGAAAGTTATAATTCCAAAAATGTATTCACATAACACACCAAAACAATAACAAAGTTTCCTGATCGAAATGGTGTGTTCGTATACAGTACAGACCTTGGTTTCCTCCACATATTCTTTATCTGAAAACCAAGTCTCATCCACTACATCATCTGGACTTATGGGCTTTTGCTTGTACACAATTGAAGCTGTTGAAGATGTTAGGACTGCCCTTTTTACTGAAGGTGTTCTTACACATGATCCAAGAACATTTAGTGTTCCCTTCACTGCAGGATCAACTACTTCTGCCTAAAATAGTGGGAAAAAAGATCTTAAGAGAGCAGAAGAAACAGGCGAGGACGGTGAAAGTATGAAACAACCTATTTATTATGTGTGAAAAAAAAATGATTGAGCTCAGGGTTACGTTTTGAGAGCTAATTATTATTGTCTGGACCACACAGTTCAATAACACATAAATTACATTATTTTAACTCATAAAATATATTATCTTACCCCAGAAATTTCATTATACTAGTACATAAAGCACATTGCACATTATTCTAATTCATAAAATACATTATTCTAAACGCATAAAGTACATCATTTTAACTCATAAAATACATTATTCTAAACGCATAAAGTACATTATTCTAACTCATAAAATACATTATCTTACCTCAAAATGTTCATTATTATTATAACATAGAGAAAGAAATTTTTTTAACATCTAAACAATGTTGTTTTGGGCCGTGATCCACACAATAATTTGCCTAAGACTGGTCTACAGGAAACCTAATGTATAAATAAATAAATAGATAAATAAATAAATAAAAGAGGTTGACCTTAGTTGCTAAAGGTGATATATTAACAGGTGATGCTGTGTGGAAAACACCTTCACACCCATTAATGGCAGAATCAAAAGATTTTTCCTTTAGCAAGTCCGCTTCAAACAAATGCAACCTTTCCTTGGCACCTTCCAACGCAAGAAGATGTGCCACCTTATTCGGATCCTCTGCAAAAAAACATAAATAGAGCCATTTATATTTTTGGGAAATAATCTACACTTATAATAAGAGCCAATAATGTTAGACCCTTAACTGGAACTAAAAAAATGTTGGCGTAATAGTCTGCTTTAACATATTGTACTTTGTGTTCTTCTTATTGTACAACCTCCAATTAAATTCCTAATATATCCTAATCTTTTATAATTTTACCAAATTTTTCCGTTAAATATAAAGGAAGTTTAACATTAAATTCTTTAGGCAATTTGTTTCTTTATTGCAGTTTTCAAACAAGTTGGCAATGTTCTATAATACAATTCTGGATAGATTCCTAACTTAAAATTAGAATATTGAAGTCTTAATAAGATTCTATAATACAATTTTGTATAGATTCCTAACTAAACCATTATTCTACCCAAAACAACAATATATAAACCCCTCCCTTTTCACTGGTATTCACCCAAAACTAAACCTAACATATTCTGCAACAAACCATCTACTTGACATTTTATAGGTATGATTGTCAAAATATTATCATGCTAATTCTATTATTTGTATTTGTACTTATAATGATTACAGGTTTTTTTTTTAAATCAATGATAGTATACTCATTAATTAGTATAACTTCAATATCGTTATGTAAATATATCTATTGTATAACTATTCATTTATACTTGTATCCTTGTATGTAATGTTGCGGTTCTCATTATATTCCTCTATAATCTACACATTTTAGTTACTCCTAACTCCCTAATCTATGGTTTTTGAATTTATGTTGTGGTTCCCATTATATTATTTCATAACATCCTTTATGAAGATATTTTCAATGACACAAGGATATTAGTAATTACAAATGCAGTAAAGTTAATTGATATTGACACACAAACTGTGGGCTGGAGTTGTAAAGTTCATGTCATTAAGAAAAACGAACCAAAAAACAATATTGGAATGCCTGATAAAAAGTATATCCTCATCGTACTTGAGAATGAAACAGTAAGTAAATAGTAAAATTTTTCTCCCTTTATTATTATTATTATTATTATTATTATTATTATTATTATTATTATCATCATCATCATCATCATTATCATTATTAGTATTATTATTATTATGAAGATGCTCTCATTCACCACCAACATCATTGTAAATGTTATATCTAAAAGCAAGTAACTCGGGTTCAATCAATAGTGTTTGATAATGACATTGGAATGTATGATATCACTTTACAAATCAACAAATGGTACATCATCTCAAATGTCATTGTCAAACCTGTCCGGACGAACTATAAAGTACTTGATCACAAATACAATTACACATGGATTTTAAATGGTCGGACAGATGTCTAAACAAGTGACAATGATGACATGTTGTTTGCTCTTATGTAAGTGGTTTATTTGTTTCAACTTATTTTAGTTGCAATTTAGCTATTTACAATTTCATTATATTTTATTAAAATATATAAGTATCGAGATTATTTTTTTGATTTTTATTAATTTAGCATATTTTTCTCTCATTATTATATGACTACTTTAACCAATTAAGGAACACTAATTTAAAAATACGCGTTGGACATTTGTTTAATCGCGCAACGCGCGTGTGATAACTAGTATAATGCATAAGACTAAACATGTCGAATTGGGTGTTTAATTTAGAGAGATCACAGAAAGAATCTGCTCCAAATTGGTCCGATCCTAAGCAGAAGTCAAGAATATATATATAGAGAGAGAGAGTGATCGAGGAGACTTACTGAGGTTGCGAACGGTGGCGTGGACGGTGTAACCGCGGTGGAGTAGAAGCTTGACGAGCCAAGAAGCTATGAAGCCGGAGGCACCACTCACGCATACTCTCTTCCCCTCTCCGCTCATCTTCTTCTTCTCTTCTTCAGATTTCCAAATTCAATAGCCTGCCCGTCAAGTTGTCTTCTTATTGAGATAAATAAAGTCAAGTCTGTAGATACGTCCGCCAGCCGCTTATACTATCTACAAAACCGTGATAAATTAGATATTTGTTCGTTTTGTTCTGTATATCAACTTCATGGAAACTGTCACCAACATCCGACAAAACTTCCACGTCATCGGACCGCTCCAACGTTAAAATGTATATTAAATTTAATCAAGAGTAATAAATGCTAATCCTATCTGATATTTAACTACCTTTAACAATGAAGCCGTGGCAAGCACATACTTCTCCATCACATACACAACCACTTTATTGCCGGCTCCTAGCACATTAATTGAATTATGAAACAGTTTCTTAGATCCTTATTTCTCAGACGGGTTGGATTAAAATGAAAATATAATACTTATACTAAAAATATATAATAGTAATCAGAAATAAAATATTTGTTATTTATAACTTATAAGAGAAAGAATTATATTTTTTTTCAATAGTATTATCTTTCCCTTATAAGTAACAAATACATTGAGTGTATTGAAATATAATATTATTGAGGAAAAATATAATATTTTTATAATTTAAAAATGTAATATTAATCAGGAATAAAATATTATTTAGTTATAAGTGTATTACATTTTAATCTTGACCCGACAAGGATCCATGAGATGTCTCACACAAGTTTTTGCCTAGCTTAATTGATTCTTAGTTGATAGATTGTAAGCAAGAACATAAGATTGAGTCATGACAACCGCAATCTGAAAGTTACACCTAATGTGATTGGACCCTTAAATCACTCTAATTTACCAACTCTCCGCAAGACAACCACTTTATTATTGCAACTACCATTTATATATGTATTCACATAGAATGCTATAAGTCACAGAGAATCTATATATTTCTAACTCCCAAGTAAAAATTGAATGGAGAAAATTCTGACAATTCAATTCCTTGAATCAAATATAGGTTAGGATATTTATTTACGTTGACATATTCATTGAATTGTTGAAGGTTATTTTAGAAATCCCAAGTTGTTGTGACAGTTTGGTACTAGAATTTCATTACCAGACCTCCACTGAGGTTGCTATTACAATAGGATTCCTAACCATATGATAACCGTCCACTTCGACCCAAGTAACCGAGCCCACGTTTATGCTCTGATCCGCATCGCCTCTGTAACGTAATTTCAACGTGTAGCTCTGCTTCTCATTTTTCTTCCCGAACGTCAGCGTCCTGGGAGAAACAGACATTGTTGAATTCTTGGGCACTTCCAGCTTAACCTTGTACTTAGCCGCACCTGGGCCGACATTCGTGACGGTCCTCTTGAATGTCTGCTCCAACCAATTGAATTCTCGGGATTCCAGAGAATATAAGGCGATAAAAGAAGGATAGTTGAAATCTGTGTTTGGCGTGGAGCAATTATGCCCGGCCGAAGCTCGAGCAATGCTCTTGAATTGAGCTTCCGTGAAATTCATGGAGCAGAGGAGATTGACATAGTCTTGTGGCGTGGCATCATAAATTAGGCCTGGATCAAGAGCGCGGTTCGGGTCGACTAGCCCCGCCCCCATGTCCAGAGGGGTGGCGGCCGAGTCCAAATCGTATGATTTCTTGATGGGCTTCCCGGTGTTATCTACGGTGATCGCGGTGGTCATCATGGCCGACCTGATCGCCGAGGGGCTCCAACCTGGATGAGCGCCTTTGAGCATGGCCGCGATTCCTGCGGCGTGAGGACACGCCATGGATGTGCCCGACTCCAGAAGGTAATCGCTGGCTAATTCTATGTTAGTCCCGATGGTTGATGCGATCTCCGTAGGTGGGTAGGCTGCTAGTACTAACACTCCCGGCGCCATTATATCCGGCTTGGAAATTCCCAGGTAGCTCGGAGAAGGGCCCCTGGAAGAGGACGCCGACACGGTCGGGGCCAGCTTGTTCCCGAAATATGTCTCCTGGAATGTGATGCTGGCTCGCGGGTAGTTTTCTTTTTTGGCATACCTGGTTAGAAATTACATTTAGGGTGTGTTTGGAAAGAAGAAAAATATTTTTTGAAAAATGAGTTTATTTTCTGTGTTTGGATATACTCTGGAAACTGTCTTTGGGTGTTTGGTTCATTTTCCGAAAAATAAGTGGAAAATGTATAATTATGTATTTTTATTATTTTATTTAAAATATAAAAATATTTATAATAATACAAAAATAATATTTTTTATATAAATAAAATTAAAAAAAAAAAAAAACCTAAAACTCCCCTTTTGGTTTCCGGTGCGCCGGAAACCAAGGCCAAGGCCGACTTAGAATGTATTTTCCATGGAGCGGAAGTCATTTTCCGCCAATTTGAGCCTATTTTCCCCCGTCAACGGAAATCATTTTCCGTTGACTGGGTTTTCCAAGTGAAGCCAAACATGAGAAACCCGAAAAATGATTTTCAGAAATCATTTTCTAGGTTTCCAAACATAGCCTTAGAGATTTAATTTGTATTAGATAGAAATTACTCTCTCTGTCTCATTTTACCTATCCTATTTATTATTCATTGGTCAAACCAACTATTTCTTCATTGCTTATTTTCTTTAATAAGTTTTTATTATTTTTAAATTTAAATTTTTGTGTTTAATACTACTTTTAATGTAGTTTCTAAATATATAAATTTTATATATTAATGTTACACTTAATATTATGAAAAATTGGATTAAAAATAACTTCAATCAAGCCTCGTTAAACGAACTAGACAACCAAAATGGGACGGAGGTAGTAATTTTTTATATAATAGTATTTGTTCTATACTTTCTAAATCTTTTTTAGCCTAAAAAATTAATATTTTCACTACAAAGGTCCAATATCGTTATCGCCCATTTAGAATGATAACAACGGTGTCATCACACTAAGTAGTAATTGGCATTATATTTGAAGATTTAGTTGTTATCATTTTTATATTTGAAAATGAATCTCCTTGAAATAGTCTCACGGATCTTTATTGGTGAGACGGGTCGGATAAAGATTGAAATGTAATACTTATATTGAAAAGTATAATATTAATTAAGAATAAAATGTTTGTAACTTAGACTATCTTCACTTATGCAATCTTCTCTCACTTTCAAAATGTCATATTACTAAATTTGTAATTATTCACTATCCACCCTCCATTTATTTAATTCTCTCTCCTCTTTCAAAAATAATATCACTATAATATCATCTTATAAAAAAATATTTCTTTTATCAATAAAATACTAATAATAATAATAATAATAATAATATAAGGACAAAAGTAGCATTTGCAATTCTTACTGTCGAATTGCATAATTTGGAATAATCCTGTCAGAATTGCAATAGGTAGACAACAAATAAAAATATATATATTATTGACACATAAGATTGCAAGGGAAGGATTTGTATGGATGAAAATGACCTTATAAATAAATGTAAAAATGTAATAATTTTAAATCAAAGTATAAACATATTATAGGTTTTTTCAAATTTATTACTTTTTCCCTTATTAAGTAATTATATTTTTAGTATAATATTACATTTTGCAAAATAAATATTATATTTTCATCTTAATCCCAACACGTCTCTTACAGAAGTTCTTGACTTATATTAATGAGTAAATGATTGATTTGATTCATTGATTATAGCAAAATTATCAATTTGGTCATCGACTATCATCCTTATCGAATTAAGACCTCAAATTTAAAAATCTTACCCAATTTTGTCTTCTCGTCAATTTGAGTCGTAGGATGATAATCAATTTGAGCCGTAGAATGACAACGGAAGATTAAATTAGATAAGATTTTTAAAATTGTAGATTTAGTTGATAAGGATGATAGTGACCAAATTAGTAATTTCACTATAGTTAATGGACCAAATTAAATCAGCCATTAACTCTAATACTCTATATTCATTTTCCTTATACAGTTCGTCAGTTCTACTATTATTCTATTATTATTCTTGCCTTGGTAGCATTAGTCACTCTTAGAAATAACCTTATTTATATCAAAAGGACTTCATGTACTTTCAAAAATCATACCCTCAATTTAGTGGTGGAGCTAGAAAATTTGTACAGTGGGGGGCGAAACATTAATACAAAAGAGATAGTTAAAAAACACTTAAAGAAATACTCTGTATAATTATTGATAGATATAGGCAAAAAATATAATTTATATTTTAACATACCTGATCACTTGCTTCCCTTCTTTGGGGCTAATGACGACTCCTGGGTTAGGAAAATCCACAAATCTGAAAATAGTTGGATCGTCATTGATGAAGATTGCAGCAAGGAGCCTAGCCTCCGTGACGTAGCGCATCTGCGTGGAGAAATCTGCTTTGTCTGATTTCTGGCAGATGAGGACGGTTGATCCTGGGTCGGGACTTGGCCTACTAGTTCAGATGAGTTGCAGACCGAAATGGTTTTGTTGTAAAGCAGAGAAACGTCTCTCACGAGGGCTCTCCCCGAAAACGTAGTCCATCCCCTGATTGTTACCCCATTGCCCAATCTTAAAGTTCCAGCGAACCACCGGTCCGTCAACCCCGACGCCACCGTCAAGAACCACGGCGCGGCGTTGTTTACGCTGCCGTAGCTCGGGACCCTGTTTCCGGCCGAGGCGGAGACGAGGACGCCCTTCATCATGGCGCCGAATGCGGCAATGGCGATTGAGTCTTCGTAGAGAGGGATGAAACGGTAGCATGGAGATGGATATGATATGTGCAGTCCAACTATCAGCTTAAGCTATTGGAGGATGAAGCAAGCAAGCTGGAAGAAACCGTTTGAGTGCTAAGGGTTCTTCTGTAACTTCCCATTGTAGTTAGTTATAACCGCCTTAGGTTGGTTAGCATGCGTGTATATAACCCAGCCACCTTCCTCATGCAATGTATTGAAACAGAATATACTCTGAATAATACACACATCATTTCTTGTTCCTTCTTCTCTACGCGCTCACCGGCTCAACCAACATGGTATTAGAGCCACGGCGTAATTCGTACGCCGCCGCCGTATCCGGCGTCGGAGATTCCAGTCAATTCCAGGGAGCTCATGCCGCAGCGACGCCAGTCACTCGTTCCCCAGCTCTCACCGTTCCGGAAGCGAATCCACAGAGGATTCCTCCTTTTCAGATGAACAGAGACCATGATCCAGAAGATCTGGACAATCCGCTGCATCTCGCAGCCAACGACAGCACCTCTACAGTTCTTGTGAGTCCACCGTTGATCGGAACCGCAAACTACGGGAGCTGGAGTATCTCTATGAGGATCGCCCTCGAGGTGAAGAACAAATGGACACTGGTGGACGGAAGCACTACACCGCCGAACATAGGCCAGATCGGTTATGCCGCATGGAGGCGCTGCAATCTAATGATCTGCGCTTGGCTCTTCAAATCCGTTCATCAGTCCATAGTTGGAAGTATAATGCACTTCGAAAAGGCAGAAGACATTTGGGAGGATTTGAGGAAGCGATTCTCGCAGGAAGATGCTCAATGAATCTCTATTCTACAAAATGAGATATATAATTTGAAGCAAGGAGCTGTGTCAGTCAACGAGTATTACACCAAATGCAGGACGTTCTGGGAGGAGATGAACTCATTAAGACCACTCCCGATTTGCAAATGCGTTCCTAGGTGTTCTTGTTGTTGGGAAAAATCCCACCTCCTGTGACAATTAAAAATCACAAGACCAACACGGTACACAAATACGAGATAATACACAATAGCCCAAAAATAAATATGAACACAAGAAACACAAGATTTACGTGGAAAACCCCAAAACCACGGGAAAAACCACGGGCCACCAACAACAACAATTTCAACTATATCACAAATCTCGGGTACAAAGTTTTAGGCTACCACACGAGCCATACATCCACAAATCATCAAATACAACAACTCCTAGGCCAAAACATTCTTATAATATTCACAGGCTAAAAGGAATAATATCTCGTACTCAAAATATTCAACTACCACGAACAAGGTAAAATGAATACAAATATTACGAGATTATCCAAAGAGATGCCTGGAATAAATACAAGCTGACCTCAAATATTTGATGAAGATAGTACCCAAGAACTAGGCAAACCCACGACAAAATAGCACGGCAAAACTGCACCAAAGATGAAGGAGGAAATAGTTTGTTCCTTCTACTGATGAACCGCCGAACGCCAAAAGAAGAGGAAGAAGAAAAATGAGTTTTTCTTCCTCTGCTGAACTGCCGAACTCACTGCCTCTCTATGTTTTTTTTTTTTCTTCTGTTGGCCGAAAAAGAGAGAAGAATGGGAATGAAAAATAATTCACTCCACTTGCTGCCTCTCTACTGCCGAACACAACAAAAAATGGGAATAATGCATGCTTGCTTGCTTTTCCACTTGCTGACAAAGTAAACACTACCAAATGCTTCCCACTACATTTTATTTGTTGTTTTCTTTGTTTGTCTTTATGCTGCCAGCTCAATTCTCACATAGGAGGGACCCCAACAAATCTCCCCCTACCGACTATGTGAAAGTAATCACCAACTCGGCGATAGAGCAACGAACCTCAGGCCATTGTCCCTTTTGCTCACTCTCCACAGCTTCTTCATAAGACTCATGTTTTCTCCCCCTTCAGTCAAAAGTACATACTGACTAGAAGAATAACGAGTAGATGGTATCCGCTCCCTAACAGACCTTCTCGGAAGATCAACTGGAACCTGCGAAGGAACCTCCTGTTCCTGGTGCACAACATCATCAACATGACCATCTACATTAGCTGCATCATCCTGATATTCTGGTACAAGATCACCATTCTGAACATTTTCCTGAACCTCATCAACATCATGTGTACCTCTGTGGTAAACTGGCTCAATGTCAACCAAACTTCCACTAGCATGAGATTCTGGCTCTTTCACTTTGTCAATATTCTCAATGGTTTGATTTTCAAAGAACACTACATCACGACTTCTGACTAGCTTCTTCTGAACTGGATCATACAGCCTGTAGCCAAATTCATCAAACCCATAACCAATGAAAATGCACTCTCTAGTCTTCGAATCCAACTTAGATCTCTCATCTCTTGGAACATGCACAAATGCCTTACAACCGAAGACTTTAAGGTGATCGTAAGAAACTTCCTTTCCACACCAAACTTTATCAGGAACTTCATTTTTCAAAGCAACAACGGGAGATAAATTGATAACATGAACAGCTGTGGAAACTGCCTCAGCCCAGAAAGAACTAGGCAACTTTGCATCATCAAGCATACATCTGACTCTCTCCATAATAGTCCGATTCATCCTTTCTGCTAAGCCATTTAACTGAGGTGTCTTAGGAGGAGTTTTCTGATGCCTGATACCGTACCTTCTGCAATACTCATCAAACGGTCCACAATATTCACGGCCATTATCAGTACGGATGCACTTCAATTTCTTCCCTGTCTGTCTCTCAACAAGGGCATGAAACTCTTTAAATACACCAAGCACATCACTTTTGTGCTTCAAAGTATAGACCCAGAGTTTCCTAGAATAGTCATCAATAAAGGTTACAAAGTAAACTGCACCTCCGAGTGACCTAACCTTCATTGGTCCACACACATCAGAATGTATCAACTCAAGTGGCTCTGACTTTCTTGAAGGAGGATGGCTCATGAAAGAAACTCTTCTCTGTTTTCCAGCCAAGCAGTGAACACACTTGTCCAATCTAGCTTCTTTAACCCTAGAAAGCTTACTCTTCTTGGCAAGATAATCAATCCCCTTCACACTCATGTGACCAAGTCGTTTATGCCACAATTCTGATGCACATTCTTTTTCTACCACATTCACTGAATCATCAGAAACAGAACTTTGCNTTTTTTTTTTTCTTCTGTTGGCCGAAAAAGAGAGAAGAATGGGAATGAAAAATAATTCACTCCACTTGCTGCCTCTCTACTGCCGAACACAACAAAAAATGGGAATAATGCATGCTTGCTTGCTTTTCCACTTGCTGACAAAGTAAACACTACCAAATGCTTCCCACTACATTTTATTTGTTGTTTTCTTTGTTTGTCTTTATGCTGCCAGCTCAATTCTCACATAGGAGGGACCCCAACAAATCTCCCCCTACCGACTATGTGAAAGTAATCACCAACTCGGCGATAGAGCAACGAACCTCAGGCCATTGTCCCTTTTGCTCACTCTCCACAGCTTCTTCATAAGACTCATGTTTTCTCCCCCTTCAGTCAAAAGTACATACTGACTAGAAGAATAACGAGTAGATGGTATCCGCTCCCTAACAGACCTTCTCGGAAGATCAACTGGAACCTGCGAAGGAACCTCCTGTTCCTGGTGCACAACATCATCAACATGACCATCTACATTAGCTGCATCATCCTGATATTCTGGTACAAGATCACCATTCTGAACATTTTCCTGAACCTCATCAACATCATGTGTACCTCTGTGGTAAACTGGCTCAATGTCAACCAAACTTCCACTAGCATGAGATTCTGGCTCTTTCACTTTGTCAATATTCTCAATGGTTTGATTTTCAAAGAACACTACATCACGACTTCTGACTAGCTTCTTCTGAACTGGATCATACAGCCTGTAGCCAAATTCATCAAACCCATAACCAATGAAAATGCACTCTCTAGTCTTCGAATCCAACTTAGATCTCTCATCTCTTGGAACATGCACAAATGCCTTACAACCGAAGACTTTAAGGTGATCGTAAGAAACTTCCTTTCCACACCAAACTTTATCAGGAACTTCATTTTTCAAAGCAACAACGGGAGATAAATTGATAACATGAACAGCTGTGGAAACTGCCTCAGCCCAGAAAGAACTAGGCAACTTTGCATCATCAAGCATACATCTGACTCTCTCCATAATAGTCCGATTCATCCTTTCTGCTAAGCCATTTAACTGAGGTGTCTTAGGAGGAGTTTTCTGATGCCTGATACCGTACCTTCTGCAATACTCATCAAACGGTCCACAATATTCACGGCCATTATCAGTACGGATGCACTTCAATTTCTTCCCTGTCTGTCTCTCAACAAGGGCATGAAACTCTTTAAATACACCAAGCACATCACTTTTGTGCTTCAAAGTATAGACCCAGAGTTTCCTAGAATAGTCATCAATAAAGGTTACAAAGTAAACTGCACCTCCGAGTGACCTAACCTTCATTGGTCCACACACATCAGAATGTATCAACTCAAGTGGCTCTGACTTTCTTGAAGGAGGATGGCTCATGAAAGAAACTCTTCTCTGTTTTCCAGCCAAGCAGTGAACACACTTGTCCAATCTAGCTTCTTTAACCCTAGAAAGCTTACTCTTCTTGGCAAGATAATCAATCCCCTTCACACTCATGTGACCAAGTCGTTTATGCCACAATTCTGATGCACATTCTTTTTCTACCACATTCACTGAATCATCAGAAACAGAACTTTGCAAAGAGTACAAGTTAGAAGACTTGTTACCTCGTGCAACAACCAGCGAGCCTTTAGTGATTTTCCAATGCCCATCACCAAAGAAACAACAGAAACCATCATCATCAAGTTTTCCTGTAGAAATAAGATTCAGTCTGATATCTGGTGCATGCTTGACATCTTTAAGTACCAAAATTGCGCCATTGCTTGTCTCAAGGCAAACTGTACCGGTACCCGTCACCTTCACCTGACCATCATCACCCATTCTGAGTTCTCCAAAGTCACCTGGAGTATATGAAGAAAAGAATTCCTTCCTTGGTGTAACATGGTAGGCTGCACCTGAATCCACAATCCAAGTTGTCTCATGGCATGCAACGTTGATGGCATTCTCATCAAAAGCAACTAGTAAGTCTGCTCTAACTACTGTTGCAACTTGGTTCTCGGTATCACCATCATTCTGGTCTTGCTTCTTATCTCTTTTCAACTTGAAGCAATACTTCCTGATGTGCCCTTTCTTGCCACAATAATGACATTCAATATCTTTACCTTTCTGACCCCTTTGATTGTTTCTCCCCCTATAATCTGTAACCAAAATATCTGACTGCGAAGTAGAAGTAGAAGTGTCTTGAGATCTTCTCCTTGCTTCCTCATTCAAGATACCACTCTTAACATATTCCATGGTCACAACACCGTTGGGAGCTGAATTGGTCAAAGAAACCCGAAATGTTTCCCAAGAATCTGGTAGAGTGTTAAGCAACCAGAGACCAAGTACCTCATCCTCAAATTTGATGCCCATACCGGACAACTGATCAAGAACGCCCTGAAAATCATTAACATGATCATTGATCAATGTTCCTTCACTGTATCTTATATTCATCAACTGCTTCAACAAAAACAACTTATTATTGCCTGTCTTAGAAGCATACAAGGTTTCAAGTTTAATCCATAGGCTCCTGGCATGTGTCTCATTAATAATGTGGTTCAAAACATTATCTTCAACCCACTGTCGAATATAACCACAAACTTGTTGGTGCTCAAAGTCCCACTCCTCATCTGACATATTTTCAGGCTTTGCACTTGCAAACACAGGTAGATGTAACTTTTTCACAAACAGGAGATCCTTCATCTTGGCTTTCCAAATGTGATAATTTCTACCATTCAATCGTACCATATTACTCATATTTGTTTCCATCTCAAATATATCCAATTAACAACCAAGGCTGTCAAAAAATACCAAATCAACAACCAGGGCTCTGATACCACTTTGTTGGGAAAAATCCCACCTCTTGTGACAATTAAAAATCACAAGACCAACACGGTACACAAATACGAGATAATACACAATAGCCCAAAAATAAATATGAACACAAGAAACACAAGATTTACGTGGAAAACCCCAAAACCACGGGGAAAAACCACGGGCCACCAACAACAACAATTTCAACTATATCACAAATCTCGGGTACAAAGTTTTAGGCTACCACACGAGCCATACATCCACAAATCATCAAATACAACAACTCCTAGGCCAAAACATTCTTATAATATTCACAGGCTAAAAGGAATAATATCTCGTACTCAAAATATTCAACTACCACGAACAAGGTAAAATGAATACAAATATTACGAGATTATCCAAAGAGATGCCTGGAATAAATACAAGCTGACCTCAAATATTTGATGAAGATAGTACCCAAGAACTAGGCAAACCCACGACAAAATAGCACGGCAAAACTGCACCAAAGATGAAGGAGGAAATAGTTTGTTCCTTCTACTGATGAACCGCCGAACGCCAAAAGAAGAGGAAGAAGAAAAATGAGTTTTTCTTCCTCTGCTGAACTGCCGAACTCACTGCCTCTCTATGTTTTTTTTTTTTCTTCTGTTGGCCGAAAAAGAGAGAAGAATGGGAATGAAAAATAATTCACTCCACTTGCTGCCTCTCTACTGCCGAACACAACAAAAAAATGGGAATAATGCATGCTTGCTTGCTTTTCCACTTGCTGACAAAGTAAACACTACCAAATGCTTCCCACTACATTTTATTTGTTGTTTTCTTTGTTTGTCTTTATGCTGCCAGCTCAATTCTCACATAGGAGGGACCCCAACACTTGTGACCATGCTAAAATAATTAGAAAGGAAAGAGAAACGGATCAAGTGATCCGATTCTTACAAGGGCTCAATGACGAGTTCAATACTCTGAAATCCAATGTTCTCATTCTAGATCCGATACCTGATGTCTATACCGTGTTTGTCATGGCTGAAAAACTGGAGAGGCAAACTAGCTTGACAAATCTGAATCTAGGAGGACTAGACATCAATCAATCCAATGCTGTGCAGAAATCTGTGAATGATGAAACCATAGTCGCTGCCTTCAATTCCTACAATGGCAGAAGAAGCAATCCGACGAAGCCGAAATGCACTCACTGTGGTATGACAGGTCACACCGTAGATAGGTGTTACAAAAAGCACCGCTACCCTCCTGGATGGGTGTCGGGTTATAAGATGAAAGGCAAGCAGCAACAGCAGCAAACTGCCTCCACAACACTTAACACTGATCTTGGCATATCATCTGAACAGTTGCAAAGGATCATCAGCATATTACAGACACAGCCTAATCAGGCTTCTAGTTCCTCCAGTTCAAACGTTACAGGGGCTGTCAGTCTAATCCCAAAATTTGATGAAACAGATTCTAAGAATGAAGGCAAGTTCTCTGTTAACTCCCTTTCCTTAAACACATCTACTTGGATTCTTGATTCGGGGGCCACTTCCTTAAACACATCTACTTGGATTCTTGATTCGGGGGCCACTAATCACATTGTGTGTTCAATTGATTTACTTACAAATTATCACATGGTTAATGGTGTTGAAGTGAATCTCCCTACTGGGCAGTGCATTGAAGTTAAACACATAGTGAATCTCCCTACTGGGCAGTGCATTGAAGTTAAACACATAGGAGACGTGAGGTTAAGTAGTGATCTGTGGTTGAAAGAAGCACTCCACATCCCTTCTTTTCAATTTAACATCATTTCTGTGAGCAAGTTGGTTAATGATGCAGCATACAAACTAACTTTCATGTCCAAACAGTGCTTGATTCAGGGGAATCTTGGGCAGACAGCTGGTATAGCTAAGGAAGAGAGAGGTCTGTACATTCTGATGGAACCTCCAAGACTACCAGATAAACCATATGCTATGCAGTGTACTAGCTCAACAACTTGGCACCAAAGGTTGGGGCACTTCCCAACTAGCAAGCTACATCTCTTTTGTGATATTGATATTCCTAGAGCTGAGAATATGCCTTGTGAAATATGCCATTTAGCAAAGCATAAACGTTCTCCCTTTCCCATAAGCACTACTAGTTCAAAAGCTTGTTTTGATTTGATTCATGTTGACATTTGGGGACCTTTCCCAGTTTGCTCTTTGAAAGGAGATTATTACTTCTTAACAGTTGTGGATGATTACTCTAGATTTACTTGGATCCATTTAATGAGAAATAAATCGGAAACAAGGCAGTTTGTAAAGAGATTTCATGCTTATGTGCTTACACAATTTGGTATAATGATCAAGACGGTTAGAAGTGACAATGGTTCTGAATTTAGAATGGATGATTTCTATCTGGACAANGATGATTTCTATCTGGACAAAGGCATCATTCACCAACGTTCTTGTGTAAATACTCCACAGCAAAATGCTGTGGTTGAACGTAAACACCAACATATTCTTAACGTTGCTAGATCCCTTCGGTTTCAAGCTCACCTCCCGTTACAGTTTTGGGGACATTGTGTTATGCATGCAGTTTTTATCATAAACAGGCTTCCATCTCCAATCATTGAATTAATGAGTCCTTACAAGAGGCTTTATGGGAATGATCCAGATGTCACTAACCTAAGGGTGTTTGGTTGTTTATGTTTTGCATCCACACTACCAAATGCCAGGCACAAGATGGCTCCTAGAGGTAGGAAATGCTTGTTTGTAGGGATACCAGCAGGGATCAAAGGTTATCTGTTATATGATTTGCAGGATGGCTCTTTCTTTGTTTCAAGGGATGTTGCTTTTTATGAGTCTCAGTTTCCGATGGTAGAGGAGGGTGATAGCAACCGGATTCTTCCAGACTATGAGTCATCTCTCCCTAATATTCCCATATCAATGCCAGACTATGAGTCATCTCTCCCTAATATTCCCATATCAATGAATGTGGACTCTCACACTCACCTTGAATCTGAACAGGTACATCACTCCCCTGTTCCAGCAGAGAACTACACCTCACAACAGCATAGTTCTGAGGCACATGAGTCACACTACACCTCACAACAGCATAGTTCTGAGGCACATGAGTCACCTACTGCCACTCATGATGATTCTGAAGCACAGAATTTATCTAGCAACAATCTTGGTGAACAAATGCAGCAGGATTCTATTCAACCTCATATTTTTCCTATTGCTCAACCACGACGATCTGATAGAAATCGGCACATTCCGAGCAGGCTTCTAGACTATTACTGTGATGCTGTTACAACAAAAGGGTTGTCTCCCCACCTTTTATCCAAAGTTGTGTCATACAGCCACCTCACTATGCCACACAAGGAATTCTCTATGGCTGTTGCTACTAATGAAGAGCCAAGGACTTACGGCCAGGCCATACATCATGAGTGTTGGAGACAAGCCATGGCCACTGAAATCACAGCCCTGCAAGATAACAATACATGGGTTCTAGTTGATCTACCACCCAACAAAATTCCTATAGGATGCAAGTGGGTATACAAAGTGAAACTCAAGGCCGATGGATCAGTAGAACGATACAAAGCTAGGCTTGTAGCCAAGGGCTACACTCAACAATTGGGAGTTGATTATATCGAGACTTTTTCACCTGTTACTAGAATCACTACTATACGCACATTCCTAGCTTTGGCAGCCTCTCGGGATTGGCATATACACCAACTGGACATCAATAATGCGTTCCTCCATGGGGATTTAGACGAAGAGGTGTACATGGTGTTACCACCTGGATTCCAAGGAGAAAAACCGGGACAAGTATGTAAGCTGCTAAGGTCCCTTTACGGTTTGAAACAAGCTAGCCGTCAGTGGAATGCGAAGCTAACTGCTGCACTGGTTCAGAGGGGCTTTGTGCAATCAAAGTCTGATCCTTCTTTGTTCACTAAAGGCCAGGATGTGTCATTTATTGCCATACTCATTTATGTCGATGACATTCTGGTTACAAGCCCCAGTCTTTCTCTGATTCAAGAGCTCAAATCTTATCTTGACAATGCTTTCAAAATTAAGGATTTGGGAAACTTAGGATTTTTTCTGGGAATCGAGGCACACATGAATCAGTCCGGTTTGAATCTGTGCCAACGAAAGTATGCCTTGGACATTCTCACTGAAGCTGGATTTCTCAACAGCAAACCAGTTAACACCCCAATGGTCCCTGGATAACAATTAAACAGAGAAGGTGGCACCATCCTCAGTGACGCTTCCAGCTACAGACGTCTTGTAGGTCGGTTATTATACCTCACCGCCACAAGACCAGATATTGCTTATGCCATACAACAATTAAGCCAATATGTAGATGCTCCAACAACTGAGCACATGGCTGCTGCACACCGAGTCCTTCGCTACATCAAAAAGGCACCTGGTCAGGGGTTATTCTATCCCAAAAATAATGGTAATCAGCTCAATGTATTCTCAGATTCTGATTGGGTATCATGTACAGAAACACGCAGGTCTATCACAGGTTTTTGTGTCTTCCTAGGGCCTGCTCTTATTTCTTGGAGATCAAAGAAGCAAGCAACTGTATCCCGTTCATCATCAGAGGCTGAATACCGTGCCTTAGCTGCCACGGTTTGTGAAGTACAGTGGATTACTTCATTGCTTCGTGAATTGCAAGTTCAACCAAGTAAACCTGCAGCAGTATTTTGTGATAGCAAATCTGCAATCGCCATTGCCGAGAATCACGTCTTTCACGAGAGAACGAAGCACATAGATATCGATTGCCATATTGTGAGGGAGAAGCTGAACGAATGCCTCATCAAACTGTTGCCAGTACCATCCTCTGCCCAGATCGCGGATGGTTTCACTAAACCACTTCCTATCTCACCATTCCAGATATTCACCTCTAAACTGGGCATTCAAGACCTCCATGCTCCAGTTTACAGGGGGGTATTGGAGGATGAAGCAAGCAAGCTGGAAGAAACCGTTTGAGTGCTAAGGGTTCTTCTGTAACTTCCCATTGTAGTTAGTTATAACCGCCTTAGGTTGGTTAGCATGCGTGTATATAACCCAGCCACCTTCCTCATGCAATGTATTGAAACAGAATATACTCTGAATAATACACACATCATTTCTTGTTCCTTCTTCTCTACGCGCTCACCGGCTCAACCAACATAAGCTTTTAGTTGAGATGAAACACATTTTAATTTGATATCAGAGCCCTGTGACTTCCACGTGTTGCTTGGAATCCACAGTCCAACTATCAACTTTTAGTTGAGATAGAACACATGCTTTAATTGCGCCGATCAGCTTTCTGTTGCACGAATTGAACTCCGTTCCTTCCCGGCAAACCCCTTTCCATCTCTTGGGAATCTCCGGCATGCCGTGGTCACTAAAACTCCTAGATTCCGGCTAGACCCCGGAGTCAATCACGCCGATGATCACATCCTCGCCGAATTTCGACGCCGGCCATAGCCCCGTATCGGCGTTGAGTTTAAGGAAATCAGAGGTATAAGTCGTGTGAAGCCCAAAAGGGTGGTCCTTATAGGCCGAAACAAACCCGGGAGACAATTTCAAGGCTTCAAGTTCCTCTTCCGACAAGACGGCGCTAAAGCCGTGAATTACATTGTCGTAAGAGTATATGAGCTTTGGAGGGTGTGGGTGTGATGAAGTCTTGACGGAATCAATGGCGGATGAGTACCAGTGGTGGTGAGTGGCGAAAGCTCTGGGCATGGCGGACTTGTCCATGTGGACGATGTACAGTGATTTATCAGCTGCTAAAGCTAATGAGAAAATCTGAAGAAGGGCGAGAAGAAGCCATGGAAGTGAAGGAAGAAAACGTGATAATATTCCCATATTGATTAGAGAGGGAAGTTCCGCGTTTAAGCTGCGACTTCCATACATGCATATTTATACTCATAAAGTCGAATGATGAGGAACCCATACTAGAATTAAAATATTAAGGGTGAGAGACTGTACAGGTCAAGTTGAGTTAATATATAAATATAATAATTATGCTGAAAAAATAAGCCAAATAAGTCAAATTTTTGGTTATGGGCTATAACCCAAATTTTAGTTTATTTGACCAAGTTGAGCTGTTTGACATACCAATAAGCTATTTTGAAGTGTTTGGTAAATGGCTTATTGGGCAAATAAGCTGAAAATTGAAAAACTAATGAATGTAGCTTTTTGTATTAGTTTGTTAGGATCAATGGGTATATTGACTATTTTATCATTTGAAATCAATGAGATTTACTTTTAAATGGATGGTGTGTTTGTTATTTTATAATAATAATAATAATAATAATAATAATAATAATAATAATAATAATAATAATAAAACAACGGGTGATGGGTTTGTCATTTTTAATAATAATAATAATAATAATTGAAAATAATTAATAAAAATTGTTTTAGAATATAATTTAATAAGAGTTAAATAAACAAAAACAATTAACTTATGTCCTTAAAAAAAAGTATAGATGATACCCAAATTTTATAATTATTTATTGAGCAAATTGACATTTTGGTCCACTGACTATAAGGGTCTTTTTAATTGCAGTCCACGAATTTCAAAACTGTTAATTACATACCATGAATATTCAATTTTTATCAATTTTGGTCACTCCGGCCAAATTACTGGTCAAATGTTGCCGGAAAATTCTAAACCCTAAAATAATGAAGGTATTTTAGTCATTTCATGTCTGTTTTCTTCTTCTCCGGCGAATCTCTTCTTCTCCGGCGGACCATCTACTGCTTCTTGCCTCCTAGAAAAGTGCAACGCCAAACGAGCGTTGGCCACGGTGGAGCTCCTCTACCGAATTTCGTCCGGATGCGTGGCGTTCGTCGCCCATGTGCTCACCATCCTGCGCACCATTTTCCCACCGTTGCTAGAAGGAGAAGAAGGCCGAAAAAGGAATCCAGCTCGCCACTACATTGCGTCGCCGTCGAAAGCTCACTGCTCACGCCGGACGGGCCGGGGAAGGGAAGAATCGCCGGACAACTCATATCCTTAAATGTAACGTTACATTCAACCAGCTACTAATAAACAACTAATTTACCAAACAGTTTTTTTATAACCAGCTAATACAACCAGCTGGTCAAACCAGTTAAAGCAATCAACTATCAACTACTAGCTAAACTAATCAGCTATCAGCTATAAGCTATCAGCCGTTTGCCAAACATCCCCACAGATGCTTTTATAGATTATAGTAAATGACTGTTAGCTCATTGGGTTAGAAGGTATAATTAATTGATAATATTAGCTGATTGTGGAAAAGTGTTTGGTAAATTAGCTGTTAGCTGATAGTTGTTTGGTATAATTTCTTTTCTCAAAAGGCTAATTGAAAATGTTGTTTTGAGTAGCCTTTTGAAATTTAGTAGTTTGGAATTACAAAAAGCATATTAACCAAACACTTATATTGATTTTAACCAAGTCAAACAACTAATAATGATCGAAAAGGCCAAAATTAACTGATAGGCTAATTATTTACTAAACATGGTCAATGTTTAATTTGTTTATATTAAAATTTATCTAAAATTATTACATTTTTCATAAAAAAAATATTACACTTTCCACAAAAAAATATTACAGTGAACTATGGCAAATTTAGCAAATTACGATACACTTCAAAATAATATCGTTTTAATGTTAAAAAAATTTCTTGTTCTGTGTACATGTTAGAATAATGAACATTCTGGGTAAGATAATGTATTTTATGAATTAGAATAATATACTTTATGTGTTAAAATAATGCATTTTATGTGTTAGAATAATAAAATTTCTAAAGTAAGATAATTTATTTTATGAATAATAAGAATAATGTACTTTATTAGAATACTGTATTTTATAAGTTAAAATAACGTAATTTATGTATTTTGGATCATGATTCACATAACTGTGTGGACCTCGATCCACTCAATAATTAGGGGTGTTAGCGAACAGAGCTTTCGACAAACTACTCGTGTTCGTGATCGGTAAGTGTTCGTTTATTAATGTAAAACATTAACAAACAAAATTTAGAACTAGGTTAATAAACGAACATAGTCTGAACAGTGGTAAGCTCGTTTGCTAAGAGATTGTGAACAAGCTCGTTTGAGTTCGTTTAGTAATGTTCGAGAAAAAGCTCATTTATGTTTTAGTAATGTTCGCGAACAAGCTCGTTACGTGTTCATTTAATAATATTCGCGAACATGTTCACAAACATATATAGTTGTGTTGTTTGTTTGGTTATTGTTCGTGAATGTAGATTATGTCTTGTTCACGAACGAATTGTGTTCCTGAACATGTGCAGGTGTTTGGTAAGTGTTCACGAACCTCTTCATGAATATACACGAACATGTTCGCTAACATTAACAAACACTAATGATAGAGTAATGAACACTTAACAAACGAACACAAACAAGATTTTCAAAAACCTTAACAAACCAATACGAACACTCTAAAATCATTAACAAACGAACACGAACAATCTCCGTTCATTTATATTCGGTTCGTTAACAATGGTTGGTGAACTAGGAGTCAAGTCATCATCAGTAGGCGACATTATTAGTCAATTTAGTCGGCTAGATATGGCTTTCTGCATGGTGGCCTACATTTACAAAACGTTTTGTTTAATGAAATAGAATCTCTTCCAATGAATTTATTTTGTTACTCCGTATTTGATAAATTGTTTTATTTTTGTAAATAATATTTTTTAAAATGAGTTATTTTTCTCACAAAAACAATAGCTATTTTGATTGAATCTAATATTAAATGATTTTCTAATTTTAAGAAATACGGAATAATAACTTATTTTTAAATATCTCATTTATGTTTACTCATTTTCTTATTTATTATAAATATATTACATAATAATGATGATAATAACAACTATTATTATTATTATTATTATTATTATTATTATTATTATTATTATATGTGAATTAAATAAGTGTACTAAATTATTGCTCTTTTCTTTATTCTCAAAAAAAAAAAAAATTGCTCTTTTCTTTCTTCACTTCAGCTTTCCAAATCCCTACGGCCCATAAGTAGCGAATAATCATTCTTCAACTTGCAAGGCGGCTAATCTTAGCACTCGATCTTAGCTTTATATTAGTTTATATATAGATAATATTGTTATTTATATTAAATTAAATCTAATTAATCTTTAATGAGTTGATTAGACTAATAACATAAAGGCATGGCAATGGTATTTGGTTTAACTAAATATAAAGAATAGTTTCAATATATATATATATATATATATATAGACGATTATTTCACTTGTGTAATGGATTATAAAACCTTATAAAAAAATAGTTAAATTTACTTATTTTCATTTCTTCATTGTGCACATGTGCTAATAATGTTTTGTTTTGTTTTTTTTTTTCTTTCTTTTTTTAATATAAGATTATGGCTGCCATAGCAGCTAACAACCATTGTATATATTTCCATGGCAGGACCTTTTCTTAATAAAATATTTTTAGATATAAATGTAACTTTTTCCTTAAAAGATTACAATGCAACCCTATCCCCCCCCCCCCCCCCCCCCCAAA
>NC_044924.1:12199248-12242445 GCF_003576645.1 Ipomoea triloba | reverse complement strand
CAAAAAAAAAAAAAAAAAAAAACAAAGAAAAAAGGAAAGCATAATAGCACATGCATTGCTGATGTATCTCGTCCCTGTCTACATTTATTTACTATTAGTTTTAAACTTTATTCTTTATTCTATTTTCAAATTTAAAAGTATCTAAATCAGCGTAATTTAAATTATCTTTTCTCAAATTTTCAATATTAAAAGAAAAAAAAGTGAGAGTTTAATTTCTAGTTATTAGTAAACGCAACATTACTATTTCAAACTTATAGATATACCACAGTACCACAGGATGCGTGAAACGGTGAAAGTGTACAAATATTGATTCCAAATGTTAAAATTATGATAAAATTATGATTACATACATTAGAATGCATGCATTTTAAAACTAATAAATAAATGAATAACACAAGTTACAAAATCTATATTATATTAAAATGATTAATTATTGAATTAATTTTGATCACCTATAGTTCTTCGGCTTTCAAATTGTTACCATCCAATCATCCATGATCCAAGTTAACCACAATGGTCATTCAATTATCAAATTTTAAACATCCATGGTCCTTTCAGGAGAACTGTGACTAGTTAAATTTTGAAAGTTGAAGCCTTGAAGGATCATGGATTGTTAATTTAGACCACGAATGATAACAATTTGAAAATCGAAGTACCACGAATGATTAATTTAAAAGTTTAGGACTAAACGTGACCAAACAACTATACTCGGAGGACCTCATATAGCATTAACTCTTTTATAAAAAAAAAAAGTATTCTCTACCAACTGTCCACTTGTCTTCCTAAAAATTTTTTTTTTTTTTTTTTTTGAAAAATACAAGATATAGTTAGTTAAGATAATTTTAAAAAGACTAATGCAAACCTTCCTTTTCAAATCTTTTTCGTGACGTAGTGACATTATCTAATTAGGTTCTTAAGGATTTGATTAAAAGTGTGTGGAGTTAATTAATTCACGATAGCCAATAAATATAAGTCACATTATAAGAAGAAATTATTATGAAAAACATAAGAAGGAAAATAATATTTTCTTTTTAAAAAATACACAAATTATTAATTATCCCAAATGTACTATATATAACTTGTGTACTTCATCTTTTTATATATATATATATATATATATATATATATATATATATATATATATATATATATATATATATATATAAAAGTTGATTTAAACAAGGAGAAAGTGTCTATATTAACGATCCATCAAGTTTTGTTTTTTTTTTTTGTTTTTTTTTTGTTTTTTTGAATACAACTAACCTTATTACAATGTAGTATTTGTTTATACATACTTTCTCAAAATGTTGAAGCACAAAGAGTCAATACCGCCTCCATATGGAAGAGTCACAATCAGTCACTATATGTCATATGAACACAAAGTACTTGGCACGATCCATCGAGGTTAGTTCAGAAGTTTTTTTTTTGTTTTTTTTTGTTTTTTTGTTTTTTTTTGTTTTTTTTTGTTTTTTGTTTTTTTTTTCAATTCAAGTAGACTTATTCGAGATGTTTGACTTTACCCAAGTGGTAAATGCTATTAAGCATTATCTGCACTCAAAGGGATATTTTTCATTATTGATTTTCAGTCGTTAAGTTAATAAGCTCATCCAACGATCACGATTTGTTTGTGAACTCCTTCCAACATGAGAACATGAAGACTAATCTAAGTCGTAAAAATTAAGAGATCAATGACTCAAATTAATAGGTTGAGAAAGTAATTATGAACAGATACTGCATTGTAATAGAGTTAGTAGTATTCAAAAAAAAAAAAAAATCTCATGTAAAAGGGGCATAATTACACTAAAACTGTTAACTCTCCATTGTTGTGCACCTTGCATCCATATAGATAGGAAAGTCCGATTATATATCACTCCTTCATACTTGTGGCAAAAACTTGTGTGAGACTGTCTCACCATGAGACGGGTCGGGTTGGGTCGGATCAAGATGCAAATATAACACTTATATGAACAAATGTCATACTTATATGCTCAAATGTAATACTAATCAGAAATAAAATTTTTGTTACTTATAAGGGTAAATGTAATACTTTTAAGGGAAAATACAATACTTTTACATTTCGATTTAAAATTATTACATTTTTCCTCAAAAGTATTATATTTGCCCTTATAAGTAAGGGGCACTTGTCAACATTATTTATTATGAAAAATGTATTACTTTTTCTCTTATAAGTAACAAAAATTATATTTTTGATTAGTGTTATATTTGAGCATATAAGTATGACATTTGTACATATGAGTATGACATTTGCATGGTACTTTGACCTGACCCGACCCGTCTCACGAATAAGGATCCGTGAGACGGTCTCACACAAGTGTAACCCCATAATTGTATATCCTCTTTTTTCTGTTCTTTATTTTATTTCTTTCCAAGCTAACAATTAAGCCTATTTTTCTACAATAATTTACACCATCAAACTTCATGTTAAACATAACAAAGACAAATGTGCGTCATGTCTAACGGATGTGGGCTATACAAAATTTTGTGCATTAATGAATGAATTCACATTCTGAGCACAAATTGTGCCAAATTATGTAATATATATGGACACACTACTACAGAAAACACCTTTAACGTCAGTTTTTTAGCACTTTTAACGTCGGTTAAAAATCGACGCCGATCTGGCAGACGTTGTATACAAATGATACGACGCCGGTTGTAAAAATCGACGTCGTATGTATTTTTTATTTTTTAAAATAAATAAACGACATCGGTTATTAAGAAAACCTAACGTCGTTTATTTAAAAAAAAAAAAAAGGATACGACGTCTGTTTTTAGGGAAAATCGACGTCGTGTCATATAAAAAAAAAACGACGTCGGTTTTTGCTTAAAAACTGACGTTGTTTATTTTTTTTAATAATTAAATATATTTTACAAATCCACCTAAAACATGTACAGTACAATAATATTTACAATTCACACATAAGTTTTAAAACCTGTGCAACAAATTAACATTTATAATCTCACAATTGATCAAACTAATAAATTTCTCAATTAATCAAACTAATAAACATCACAACTAATCAAACTAATAAATTCTACAATAACTAATAAGACATTGAATATTCAACATAAATCTCACAATTCAATAACTAATAAACAACAAGTATTTAACATAAATCTCACAATTCATCAAATTAAAGAAGTAATCTATCAACTCATTCATCAATTAAATATTGGCATCATTTGTCTCTAACTTCATCAATATCTTTTTGATTGTAGGCCAATCTTCTTGTCTCTCCAAAAGCTATAAAGTTTAAAAAAGATAAAAAAAAAAGAAGTAATAAGTTAGTGTTTTAAAAAATATGAACGGAGAAAGATACTTTATTAAATTACTTGTCTTATTCATTCCCTTGTATGCTCCCAATGAAATGATTTCCAAAATAAATTTCATCACATATAATCCGCATTCGGTACCTCCTCTTTGTATGGCACACTACATTTGAAATAACTAATATAATTAAGATTTTATTAATAAAAAAAAAAAAGATATATGTACTTACCGAACACGTAATCCATTTTAGTTGACGACTTGCTTTCTTTCCACCTATTATGTTTGTTGCCTTCAATGACCTATTAATATAAGACATATATAAAACATACATAAATGTTTGACATCACTATATTAATAATAAATATTAATTATATTTATAAATTTACATCCGTTTCAATTATATCTTTAATATCCTCACGTGGCTGATGACCAATGGAATCAAACCAATAGATTTCATGTAATTTAGGATAAATCGCAATCAACATCCAATGCCCTCTACAAATAAGAATTTTATTACTTTATAGTATATTATATATAAGGTATTGTATATATTTAAAACATAATCAAATGCTTACTCGAGATTATATGGGCCTAAAGGTATTGTATCTTTCGTCTCACCATATCCCATGGTTTCACTTATATAGTTTATCATTTTCCCATTTCTAGTCATCAGTTTCGGTTGAATCCAATTTGGATCTAAAAAGTCATACTTGGTTTGTGATTGAAAACCATACTCTTTATAAATACCCCTAATCACAATTAAAAGCAATCATATAAATTACTAATAATTATGATAAATAAAATTAAAACTATTTTAAACAAATAATACTAAAAACATATTACCTTATAAAGGACTGAATAATAGAAATATCTAAGGTCTCCATATTCAATAAGCGCATGATTTTCAAACTCTCAAGTTGTAATTCATAATCAATTTTACCCACAACACCACGAGGCATTTGCGTCACCATATTGTGTTCAAGACTACAAGCAATCTTGTATGCCTCTTTGCATGTTCTACTCAAAAATCCGGATCAGCTAAAGTCAATTCATGATGATGAGATTTCACAATTGATTCAAAAGTCGATTTGGTCTTTCCTTTTAACTGTGCATTTTAATATAAATATCAATTATTATTTTTTAAAAAGTAAATTGTATACTATTTTAAATACAAATATATTTATAGCGTACATACCTTATCAGCTTGAGTACATAACTCTACCAGCTTCTTTGGTCAAATAATAAACTGTTGGAAATGCAGAACCTACAAGCTGAACTTCACTGGTGGGGAATGGTACCCTCGCACGTGGATATCAATGATTTTGTCTACGCTCACCTTCACTTGATCTACATTTAGTGCAACCCAATGAACTTGTCCACCAGTGTAAGCTATCCCAAATGCTACTGGACGTCTAGCGGGGTCTTCCAAGTACAATTGGCATCGTGCTCCTAACTGCATTAATTAATGAAGAGTCATAGAAAATGTTTTTAATAAAAACCGACGTCGTATCCCTTTTAAAAAAATTATAAATATAAATAATTTTTGACGTCGGTTTTTGAAAACCGACCTTATTTAGGCGACGTTAAATGTATTTTCTTTAGTAGTGACACAACTAAGAGGTGAGGGGGATGATGAATGCACCCACACCAGTTGCTTAGTATTAGATTTGCATGTACAATTTTATTTACCCGTGTGGAGATCGTTGACATCCAAGTAGTGGGAGGACATGTGTATGACAAAGATTGAAGGCAAGCTGATGAAGTATATTTGTTGAGCATCTGGAGGGGCCTCTACACTATAAATAGCCACTCTTTCTTCCCCTTAAAAATCATCCCTTGGCTCACTAAATCCTAACTAGCAGGGTTTGATCCCCTACGCCTACATTATTATTCTTAGCCCATTATTTGGGTTATAGTTTGTATTATTTATTTATTATTTGGGCCACCATTTGGGCCAATATCTTGCGCTTTGTACGTAGTTTTGAGCTTAGCACCTCGAGCAATAATACTACTATTTTCCTACCTCCGTTTTGTACTTCGAAGACACATATTATTAATTTTTTTTTTTTTTTTTTTTGGTGAAGACTATACGCGTCTTTACTAGATTAGTAAAGACGAGTGTAGTCCACTTTACGCGACTTCCACGTAAAGACGCATAAGTTGCAAACTATCCGCATCTATGCCATACGCGTCTTTACTAGTAAAGACGCGTATTGTCAATTAAGTAACGACACAAACAACTCATTTGTACTTAGTGAAACTTCTTACCTTCTTGTATACAAAATGCATGGTAGCTTGGTGGTTTGGAACTTGTGATGTTATGTTTGAAGTTGTGGGTTTTATACGTGTTGGTAGCACATCCTTTAACATTATATATATATACAAAAACACCACAAAACACACCACACACCTCCCCTGCCTCTAATGGTGCATTTGCTGTATATTTACATACCTAGTGGTGCGTATCTAATGATGCATATTTGTGTGGTGCATTTTCTAACATTGAGTGGTGCGGCCGCACTGACCGCATGGGGTATGTGGTGCGTATCTAATGATGCATATTTGTGTGGTGCATTTTCTAACATTGAGTGGTGCGGCCGCACTGACCGCATGTTAAGAGGCGGTCACGCCTGATTATGACCATATATNATATATATATATATATATATATATATATATATATATATATATATATATATATATATATATATATATATTATGAAATATGTATAATACCTAATAATATAGCAAGGAAATGAGACAAATACTTGCTAGGTATGAAGTATGAACTACTTTTGACAGTACAATATCAATTATGAGAATAAGACAAAAGGTGTCCCTAAAAGGCAATGATCGAAATGGAATTAGACAAAAAAAAAGTGTCTAGATTCATGTTCATCTATTTAATATGAGACTCTTGACATTTGTAATTGGAATGGAATTAAATTAAGGGTGTGTTTGGAAAGAAGGAAAATGACTTCTGGAAAACGTTTTTTGGGAAATGAGTCATTTTCCGTGTTTGGATGTATTCTGGAAAACTATATTTGTATGTTTGGTTCGTTTTCTGGAAAATAGGTAGAGTTGTATAATTATATATATTTTTTATTTTATTTAAAATATTAAAATTATTATAATAAGATAAAAGTAATATTTTTAAGTAATTAAAAAAAAAAAAGCTCCTCCCCCCCGCCCCATTGGTTTCCGGCGGAAACCAGATCAGATCTGGTTTCCGCCAGAAACCAGATCAGATCTGGTTTCCGCTAGAAACCAGCTGCTCTGGTTTCCTCTCCGGGAACTAGAGCAGCGCTCTGGCTTAGCTTCCCGGCAGAAACCAGAGAACTGCTCTGGTTTCCGCAGCGGAAACCAGAGAACTTTCTCTGGTTTCCGTTGCAGAAACCAGAGCAGGGCTATTGTTTCCGCTAGAAACCGTAGCCTGTGACCAGGCAGAGTTTGATTTTCCATTGGCGGAAAATGACTTCCGCCAATTTTGGGCGGAAGTCATTTTCTGCCATTTTGGCTTCTTTCTCCCCCGTCAACGGAAATCAATTTCCGTTGACTGGGTTTTCCAAGTGTTGCCAAACATGAGAAACCCGAAAAATGATTTCCAGAAATCATTTTTCAGATTTTCAAACACACCCTAAATGTTGAAATAGCAGCTTCGCCTACCCGCGCAATACAAGAATATAGAGCAGCTATTCTGGTTTTCTTTTTGCTTCTATATAGCTACCTCCATGTGCCCACGGCCCTATGCGATATAGTAGATACTCTATTGGATCTCCAAGTACTATATTCTCCTAAAGTCAGCTTAATAAATTCTTCGAAATCACCAACTATTTCCTTCTTTCTCTAAGTTTGCCCCAGTATTTATTGATTCACAAAATATAGTAAAATGACTTCAATTAGTGCACTTTCCACCAGCAATTTAGGTTATTTAGCCATAATCTTCAATCAAAATAGCACTGCGACTTACCAATCAATCAAGTCCCTACATGTGATCTAATAAGTTTCGCTACACTTTTGGACATGAAACCAATGGGTAGGTTATGAATGTGAACCCAAAACTCAATATATGATAAGTGGATAGTTATGGGTTCTCATTTTCACGAAGTAATTACATTAACAGGATAATTGGGTAAGCAGCACCCGACCCGAATCACAAGCAGTCAAGTGTACTCCGGAGTCAAACGGTCACCCGTTACACTTGATGAGAGGAGTTATTATTAATAGCTCCACTACCCTTGAAGGCTCACCATCATTATCAACGGTTCCACTACCATTGAAGGCTCACCATCATTGAACAACCGTTACAAGTCACAAATAGTCGTTGTACCTCAAGTATAAGAGGAGCTCTGTTGTAGAGGAGGGGGACAGGGTTTTTTGACATACAACACCACTGTCCTAAAACACTACTGTACTGAAACTAGCCACTATTATTGTTACTCCACTTATCAAACATACACCGGTAACATAATTACCATCATACATAATTACCAATTCTTCTTAATTCATCCTCAAGATATGAGAAACGTCAATCTCGTGGAAGAATTAGAGCAAAAATAAGTTATATATATTGCAACTCTGGTACACTCACCATTTTCCTGGCTTCCATGTCACCGACACCGGTAGGCTATCATCCAAGATATGGAACTACATTTTCTATAAGTCAAAAGGTTTCCTGTAACAACGAATATAAAAGTTCCTACAAATATATTAAATTTATTTCATAATCCCGAACTATAGATATATAATCCGTCCTTCATCTTCCTCTTCCAACATAGGCTCTCTCAATGCTAATGCCACGACTCAACGCCATAAAGAAACTCCTCCAAAATTGATGGGGACAAACAAGAAGCCCAACCAGAAATCTTGTCACAAGAAATAAGAGAAAAAACTTGTCATGGAGGATAAATATATATTTACATGGTATACTACTTATTTATAGAAAGAAATTATAATCTAACAAGCGTCTGTAGCTCAGTGGATAGAGCGTCTGTTTCCTAAGCAGAAAGTCGTAGGTTCGACCCCTACCTGACGCGATTTAATTTTTTGAGCAAAGTTACAGGCTGAGTTTAACCATTAATGAATAACTCTCCTTCCTATTTTTGAAATGAATCTGAGAGCAAAGATCTATTTTCTTATAAACCGTAGAAATGAATAACTCTCCTTCCTATTTTTGAAATGAATCTGAGAGCAAAGATCTATTTTCTTATAAACCGTAGAAAGCTTAAGTTAAAAAATTATATGAGATAAGTGCAATCTGATCTGAGTTGATATAAATACAGTTGGAGTGATGGAAAAGTGCTTTGCTCTTTATTAGTAATGAACTCATGAAATTTGTTGATAATCATAATATCGTAGCATTCAACTTCTGCTTGGAGAATGATTTAATATAATGTGCTTTGTAGCATTCAACTTCTGCTAATATGCATATTTATTATGTGTTTGAACACCTCTTCTATATGCAGACAACCTCAAATGCCCAATTCAAGAGCCAAATTTCTTCAGACTTTATCTTGCAGAGCTAACTCCCAAATTTGCTTATAATATCTGTATGTGTTGGAGATTTATAGGGAAAATGGTCAAATAGGCACATGAACTTTACCCGAGAAGTTAATTAGGCACTTTAGCTTTTAAAAGTTACAATTAAACACACGAACTCTTAACTTTAGAGCATTGACGCCCAATTACCGGTTAACCTTTGGTGACCTTTCGTAAAATTATCTGTGACAGCTGACTGAACAATATAATTAATATTTTTCATTGCTACATAAGCAAAGTAAAAAAAAAAAAAAAAAAAGTGAAAAACAATAAAAAAAAAAAAATTTATAAACTATTGCTAATTCCTCGTTGTGTATTCGCATTCACAATCGCAACCCTAACCACTTCCTCTTGCTACACAGATCCTTCAAACTCTTCTCCTCCTTCAATTCTTTTCCCACGTTAGTCTACTCTTTTCGATTCTTGGAGATGACATCATTTTCTTGGAGTGGTTCACCAAAATCTCCCTCAAAGTGGAGGCTAAATTTACAATATGAGTCATCCTTGTATTTCTGTTGTGGATTAAAATCACCACTATGTGTATCATGAGGCAATAGACCAGAAGCAATTTTGAGATTTTTGTAGCCTCGTTCTTATAAACAAATGAGACCCTACCACAAGTATGAACGCAATCTTTAAAAACCAATACGTAAAATATATGATTTTTACTTCAAGTTATCTTTGCAGATTTAAGGCTTTAGACATCATCTGTGCTGTTGGGGAAACATAATGGTTTTGCCATGCTCAATTAATTAGGTCGTAATTATTAGGAGAGATAAGTGATTTGCAATAAAACTGATGTGTTTTAGGATTAATTGTTGATTTTTTTTTTATTTCTTAAATACCTAAGTCAAAAATAAATATTGGGCCATCTAAAACTTGAGGTCATGTGTTGAATCACCAACTATTTTCTTCTTTCTCTAAATTTGCCTCAATATTTCTTGATTCACAAAATATAGTAAAATAACTTCAATTAGTGCACTTAATTATTTCCACTAACAATTTAGCCATAATCTTCAATCAAAATAGCATTACGAATTACCAATCAATCAAGTCCCTACATGTGATCCAATAAGTTTCGCTGCCCTTCTGGACATCAATAATCCAATGGGTAAGTTAGGAATGTGAACCCAAAACTCAACATATGATAAAATGGATAGTTATGGGGTTCTCATTTTCACAAAGTCATTACATAATTACTAATTTTTCTTAATTCATCCTCAAGGATATGAGAAACGTCAACCTCATGGAAAAATTAGAGCAAACGCAACTTATATTGCAACTCTGGTGCGCTCACATATTTTCCTAGCTTCCATGTCACCGCTAAGCTATCACCCAAGATATGGAACTAGATTGTCGATCTATAAGTCAAAAATGTTTCCTACAACTGTGAATATAAATTAAATTAGATTCATAATCCCCAACTATGATACACCATTCATCTTCCTCCTCCAACGTATAGGTAATTACGTAAGGCTGATCATCAGAGCTTTGTCAATGCTAATGTCACGACTCAACGCCATAAAGAAACTCCTCCAAAATTAATGGAGATCGACAAACAAGAAGCAAAACTAGAAAACTTGTCACAAGAAACAAGAGAAAAAGCTTGTCATGGAGGACAAATTATTAACATCATGAAAATGAAGAAGTTTAGACACGAGATCTGGAAAAAGGGTTGAGAACTCCACTCCACAAGAATAAATATATATTTACATGTTATACTACTTATAAAAATACGAAAGCACAAACCAACAAGCGTCTGTAGCTCAGTGGATAGAGCATCTGTTTCCTAAGCAGAAAGTCGTAGGTTCAACCCCTACCTGACGCGTTAACTTTTTTTATACTCGGTTACATTTTGAGACTTAACCCTTAGGCTTTACACCCTTACCTGACGCGTTAACCTTTTCTAATGAGTTACATGTTGAGTCTTAACCCTGAGGCTTTTCCTTTCAATGAAGGTGAAATGCTGAATCTTTTTAAATGAATAATTCTTATTCCTATTTTTGAAATCAATCTGGGAGCAAAGATCTATTTTCTTATAAACCGTAGAAAGCTTTAGTTAAAAAATTATATAAGTGCAATATGAGTTTATATAAATACAGTTATATAAATTTGTTGACAATCATAATATTGTAGCAGGACTTGGAGAGTGATTTAATATAATGTGCTTTGTAGCAATCAACTTCTGCTAATATGCATATTTGTGTTTGAAGTTTGAACACCTCTTCTTAGTCTTCTATATGCAGACAACCTCAAATGCCCAATTCAAGAGTCAAATTTCTTCAGTCTTCATCTTGCAGAGCTAACTCCCAAATTTGCTTATAATATTTGTGTTGAAGATTTACAGGTAAAATGGTCAAATAGGCCCTCGAACTTTACACATACAAAAAGTTAATTAATTAGACCTTTGAACTTTTAAAAGTTGAATTAAACACACAAACGGACTCTTAATTTTAGAGTATCAGCGCTCAATTACCGATTAACCCTCGGTAACCTTTGGTAAAGTCCTCTATGACAGCTGACTGGGCAATATAATTAATATTTTTCCTTATCACAGAAACAAAGTTAAAAAAAAAAAAAAGTTTGAAACAAGGAAAAAAAAGAATTTATAAACTATCCCTAATTCCTCCCTATGCAATCACATTCACGATCGCAACCCTAATCTCTTCCTCTTGCTACACAGATTCTTCAATCTCTCCTCCTCCTTTTCTAACGTTAGTGTCACTACTACAAAATTGAACATATAAGTATATAGCTTTTCTCTACACCGTTTTAAAAAGGTGTAGTGAATTCCCTAAAATAAAAAAAGACCATACTTTTCGCGGTACCCGCTGAGATCGGGTGCTACGGAAAGTAAATTATTATTTTAATAATTTACTTTCCACGACACCTGATCTCGGTGGGTGCCAAATAATAATTTACTTTCCGTCGCACCCGATCTCGGTGGGTGCTGCGGAAAGTAACTACGGAGTACTAAAATAATAATATACTTTCCGCGACATCCGCTCCTGTACGTGTGTGCCGCGAAAATTCAATCACCTTTTTTCAAGGCATCGCGATTTTCTTCATTCAGATCTGAGGCACCGGCTCCTTCATTCATTCACCCGCTCCTCATTTTCTTCAGGATAACCATCTGAGAGCTTCTGCCGTTGTCGCTCCTCCTCAAACGAAACAGCCGCCGCCTCTATTTCCGACGACAATCAACACCGCCATCCCTCTGCCCTCTCCATTTCGTCTCCTCCAAGCTTGAGACCACTGCTGACAACCATTTCTTCTCCATTTCCGCCGCCAACAGATCTGAAACCACAGTCGACGCCGCCACCCTCATCCGCTACACCTGTAACAAGTGTAGCGGAAATAGTGTTATAGGTGTAGCGGATATTCTTTTTTGTACTAGTGTCTCCTCTTTTCGATTCTTGGAGTGGTTCACCAAAATCTCCCTCAAAGTTGAGGCTAATTACATTTATAGTATGAATCATCCTTGTATTATTGTTGTGGACTGAAATCACCACTATGTTTATCATGAGGCAATAGACAACAATTTTTTGGAAGTCAACAGTGGAATGTACAAGTATCTATAAATTTTTAGGTTTTAAAATTTTTTGAGTTATTGTTTTAAAATTTTCTAGTTTATTGTTTCAAATTTTTCTGGATTTTCAATATTTTCGTTGCTTTCAAATTTATGATTTTCTTGAATGGTTGGATTTTTTCAGGGAGGTGGTTGTGAGTATTTTATGTGTAAAAGTATATTATGGAATTGGAGTTGAATATGAAGTACAAATTTATGGAGGAAATTCAGTGATTGCGAAGTGATGTTGAGAAGGTTATTCAAGCTGAAGTTGAAAGCCAGAAAGATATAGAAATACAATAATTTGTTTAGTAATTGTTGTAGTAATAGTTGTGTATGTTAATTTGAAGCAAAGGCAATACCATTTGCAGATCTATCTTACCTTTGTTGTAATTTAATACGATGTTTTAGTTTGTTCAACAATTATGCTAACTTTTAATTAGGATGAGAATCGAACTTAAGACCTTCCTTATGAAAATCAATAAGTTAAGAATCATAAATAGTTAACGGAATATTCCGTTACTAAAGTTTACACTAACGGAGTGTAGGAGTATTTAGAAAAAGTGAATGATGATACAATATAGGGTAAAAGTAGGGAAAAAAAAACTAAATTCAAAATAATTTGAACCATTCATTTCATCAAATAATTGGATTGACATTTTTTAGTTCCCGCTATAGGCATAACTTTATTGACTCTTATTGGTGTATATATATGTGTGTGTGTGTAGAAAATGGGTTCCAGTGCGGTTGATGGTCTTAGGTGCGATTGTGCGATTAAATTTGAGCTATTGATCTTGCCTATCAACGTTCAGGAGAAACAGTGATATATTAAAAAACGCGTGGTGGCAATTTGGTCTTTTTGCATTTAGGTTAAATTAAATTTAAGGTGCGTGAATTTCCTTCTTAATGTGCGTGGTTTTCCTTCTTAAGGTGCATGGTTTTTGTGCTTAAGGTGAGTCAGTTTTTGAAACTTAAGGTGCGTGATTTTCCTTCTTAAGGTGCGTGGGTTTCCTTCTTAAAGTGCGCGATTTGTATGCTAAGGTGCGTGGTTTGTGTGCTTAAGGTGTGTGGTTTGTGTACTTAAGGTGCTTCATTTAAAAACTTTAGGTGCGTGATTTTTGTTCTTAAGGTGTTTTGTTTGTGTGCTTAAGGTGCGTGATTTGTGTACTTAAGGTGCGTCATTTTAATGCTTAAGATGCGTGGTTTGTTTATTAATTTTAGGGAAAAGGGTCAAATAGGCCTCAAACTTTACCCAAAAGTGCAATTAAGCCCTCGAACATTCAAAAAGGTCAATTAAACACACGAACTTATCATTTAAACCCATATGACTGGTTGTTCACCTAGAACAACTGGTCATAATAATTTTTCCGACCAAGATTTCGGCGGCTAGTGACCGGAACCTTCATCCCCAACCATCACGACCGCCTTCTCCAACCCTCACTGTTCGTAACGTACTGTTCGTCTTCTCCAGTTAGAGAAGACGAACCAGTACTGTTCGTCTTTTCTAGTGGAGAATACGAACCAGTGGAGAAGACAAACAAAATGTTCGCATTGTTCAACATTGCGGTCGTGATGGTTAGGATGAAGATTCCGGTCGTCGGCCGCTGGAGTCTTGGTCGGAAAAATTATGACCGGTTGTTCTAGGTGAACAACCATCATATGGGTTTAAATGCACCAAAATGATAAGTTTGTGTGTTTAATTGACCTTTTTGAATGTTCGATGGCTTAATTGCACTTTTGGGTAAAGTTTGAGGGCCTATTTGACCATTTTCCTTTATTTTATAAACAATTTCATGAATTCCTTTAGATTATCTGTCATCCCAAGTGCTCAGATGATAGCATTAATGGAGGATATGTATTTTAAAAAAAAATTCATTGATTTGAGCCATGTTTGATCAATGGCTCAGATCTAACCCCATTTTTTACCTGGGAGCCATCCCGCACCTGAACCCTCCCCCCACATATATAGTAGATTATTATTATTTATTTAATTTATTATTTTTAAATCCCCTAATTTTTTTAATTAAAATCATGTACAAAATAATAACAAACTATATATCAACACAATACTATTGACACAATACTAAGTATTAACAGAATACTTTCTATCAACCCAATATACTATCAACACAATAATAAGGATCTAACGCATTTAAAATTGATATCAAGATTATTGTTTAACATGACATTATATCAATTAATAATGTATAATACTTAACTAATTAAGATAAAAGATAAGATTTAATCTAAAAAAAAATGTTACACGCACTCTTACAAAATGTATTGTGCCCACAAGTCTCATATCGAATCTCATCTATTTCGTTGGTAGAGTACACATTTCCTTCAAATGGTTACAAAATAATTTAATTATACATAGTTCTAATTAAGTTCACTTACTTCATCCAAACAATCAACCGATAAATATATTGTCACAATGTCATACATGTATCGCAATATATAATATTCACACTCAACACCTCCCCGCTATTGTGGACATTACAAAATACATATATATATTTTAGTAGTTTAAACAATACATAAAAATTCAAATATAATATTAAAAATTTAATTTTCATACTTTCGATAGCGTCCAATTAACAACTCCAGCCCCTCGTCCATTCGCAGGAACATAGTGAAATACCCTATATTAATTATAAACCTATATTAGAATTTATAAATAATATAATACAAGTTAAAATATTTATATTATTAATAATAAGATATTTACTTACATATATATTCAGAGAAGCTTTGACTTCAATGGTGCGATTACAAGCCATGGGATCCAACACATGCCCTTCTTGAGCGTATGCAAATCACCAGAAGTAACCAATGAGAGTAAATTTACAAAACACAAATATATTAAAAGTTTAATATCTAATATTTCAAATAATGTTATTAAGTTATATTAGTAAAGTAAAAGAACCATTTTTCTTACTCTTGATGATATAGTGTTAAAACGAATTCTATAATATTGAGTTGGTCCATGGTATGAATGAAATATGACGTTACGGCCACATCATTTAATTTAACCATATCCTTTGAAATCTGAGTTGGACACGCAAACCCCATTGAAGTGAATTGAAACTCATTACACAACTGATTAAGAAATATGAAAATTAACAAATAAAAATTTTCAAAATATAAAAAAACAAAGGAATAAGGGTCAAATAGGGCACCGAATTACACACGAAACTGCAATTAGGCTATTGAACTCAAAAACTGCAGCGCCTAAAGCGGGATCCAAGCTTTCCAATTTATTTGGAAACCTAACCTTTTCTCCTACTTTGTTGGAAACTCTTCTTCACCAAACGCCGTCTTCCTCACACCCACACCACTAGGACCGCTTTCTTCACCAAGTACGCCGTCGCTGGCGCCGCTCTGCCGCCACAGTCTTCACCTTGACGCCGCACGTCGCACGACGCACAACGCACGTCAAGATATTGATGAAATTAGAGACAAATGGTCTAAGTACCTTATTGATGAATGGTTTACTACAACGATTCCTTATTAGTTTTAAATTAATTAGTTTATGTTTATTAGTTTGATAGTAAATTATGTTATTTATTAGTCTTAAATTAGTTTATGTTGATTAGTTTGGTAGTAAATTATGTTATTTATTAGTCTTAAATTAGTTTATGTTTATTATATTGATGTTTATTAGTTTGATGTTTATTGGTTTGATGAATTGATCTTTATTAGTTTGATGTTTAGTTTGATGAATTGATGTTTATTAGTTTAATTTGATGGTTATTAGCTTGGAGTTTATTATTAGTTTGATGAATTCATGTTAAGTAGTTTGAAGTTTAATTTATTAGTTTGATGTTTAGTTTGATAAATTGATGTTTATTAGTTTGATGGTGATTAGCTTGAAGTTTATTAGTTTGATGTTTAGTTTGAGTTATTTGTTTGATGATTATTAGTTTATTTTGAATGTAAAATTGTTGCATAGGTTATAAAATTTGATGTGAAGTATAAATTGTAAAACTGCACAGGTTTTGGGTGAAAATGGTATAAATAATTGTAATAATAAAAAATAAATAAACATACGATGTTGGTTCTTTGAAAGAACCAACGTCGTATATTTAAAAAAAAATGTCTACGATGAAGAACCGACATTGTAGCATAATTATTATTTTTTAAATACCTTACGGCGTCGTAAGTTATTATTATTTTTTTAATAAATATACGGCGTCGGTTCTTTGAAAGAATCGACGTCGTAAGGTTTTTTTTTTTTTTTTTAAATTATACGACGTCGGTTCAATAACCGATGTCGTTTTTTTAATATACTACGTCTAGAAGAACGATGTCGAAAGAAAACCGATGTTAAAAGTTTCAAAAAATCGATGTTAAGAGCCTTATTTGTAGTAGTGCTGGATATGTATCAACCGAATAACAACTGCTACAAGTAGGACGTAGATCACATAGCGCATAGACACTTTGAGTGTCAATCGAAACACCTTGTGGAAATAGCTAGATGTGTCGCCAACATGTTCTTCATTAAAAAGCTGAGTTGCTAGTTGAGGATATTGATCTTGGGTTGTATCTTTTCTTGCATCTCTACAACTGTATCTTGCTTGCATTTCTCCATCGTTTCTTTGACATCATCAACAGAAGCAACCCCACTCGATCGATGTGCCTCATTTCCGCTCTGGTCTACCAAACACATCTTGAATGGTGAAGTATGCACCAACTCCTCTTACAGAACTCAAATAATCTTTCTTACCAAGAGCTGCTAAAAGTATATCATGATGACGTCTTTTTGGTTGAAATGTCTCTTGTCTAACTTCATCACCATTTTCTATCTATTCCAACAAATAAGATATTGTCTCCCCTCAATCATTATGTTTGGCATTAAAATCACATGTTTCCTCACCCCGAATCCTTATCATTATTATTGAATTTGTTAATTGTTTTTGTTTGTCCAAACTCCACAATTGATCATTGCTTAGCTTTCGTTTGCTTCTTTAACCTTGTGCCTAATTTTGTCCCTTCAAAGATCACGCTAGAAAGTCCATCCCTAGAAGACAACAATCTTAATTCTTAACACATTCACACTCGGATCAATCAACTGTTACGTAAAGAAATTTTCGACAATGAAACGTAACGACCGTAAAATGACATTAATAAAGACCCCACAACCTTGGCGAGAAAGATAGAACTGAATGAATTGTATTGATTGAGATAGTTCAAAGATACAGATTACAAGGATATATATAATGAGAGAATCTCAGGCATACTAGAATAGGGAATCACAGAAAGCCTAGAATATGGAGTCATAATCTGACTCAAATACATAGAGTCCTAATACTCCCCTCAAGCCCATGGTAAGCTAGTAACTTGTAGCTTGTCTCTAAGAAAAGAAAATCTAGGACCAGGCACGCAGAGCTTTAGTAAAGTTTGGTTGAAATAAAGTTGACTTGAATATCTCCTGCAACAACTCTGTCTCTAACAAAGTGATAATCAATCTCAACATGTTTGGTACGCGCATGAAAATCGGATTTGCAAACATGTATGTAGCACTAAGATTGTCACACCATAACTTGGGAACGGAAATATTGGAGACATTGATCTCACGTAATAAAGAAAAAATCCAAATTACTTCAGCACAAACATCTGCTAGTGCTTTGTACTCAGCCTCAGTAGAAGATCTAGCAACAGTTCTTTGTTTCTTACAGACCCAAGACACAAGATTGGACCCAAGAAACACATCATAACCACTAGTCGACTTTCGGTCTTCAGGACAACCAACCCAATCAGAATCAGAAAAAGCATGCAAATCTCTGGATAGTGACTTTCTGATTCGCAGACCATAAGTGATAGTTCCCTTGACATACCTCAAGACTCGTTTCAGTTGTTCCCAATGTGTACTATAGGAGCATGCATATGTTGACAAAGTTGGTTGACTGCAAAGGATAGATCCGGACGCGTGACAGTCAGATATTGTAGTGCCCCTACCAAACTCCTATATTGGGTAGGATCCTCATACAAGTCTGCCCTGAAAGGAATATATTTCGAAATAGAAATAGGAGTAGATAATGCTTTGCATTCTGCCATTCCAGCACGTTTTAAAATATCAGTCATATATCTCTTTTGCGAAAGTAGTATATCACCATCACATTTAACTGTCTCAATACCAAGAAAGAAACCATGTTCACCAAGATCCCGGCCTAATCTTAAAAGCAGCAGACAACTTTGATAATAAACGGGTTACAAGATCTGGATCACTCCCCATCACAAGTATATCATCCACATAAACTAAGAGGTATGCATAAACAGAATCTTGAGAAAAATAGAATAGAAATACATCTGTTTTTTATGCTTGAAAGCCAACAAAGAGCAAAAATGAGTGCAAACGATTAAACCAGGCTCTAGGAGCCTGCTTTAAACCATATAGAGATCGTTTAAGCAATCAAACATGATTTGGATACTGAGCATCAATGTAACCAGGAGGTTGCTTCATGTAGACAGTTTCAGATAGATTACCATTCAGAAAAGCACTATGAACATCAAGTTGTCTAATCACCCAACCAGAGGATATAGCTAATGAGAGAAGTAATCTGACAGTAGTAGGTTTTACCACAGGGCTGAAGGTATCAAAGAAGTCTTGACCTGGAACCTGATTAAAACCTTTTGCTTCTAACCTAGCCTTGAGTCTCTCAATGGAACCATCTGCTTTCTTCTAGGTGCGAAAAACCTATTTGCAACCAATAACATTCATATCAGGCTTGGAGGGAACAAGACACCACGTTTTATTATGTAAGAGAGCATTTAATCAAGCCACGATCCCAAGCAATCGTGTTCGTATACTCAAACAGATTACAGGGATATATATAATGAGAGAATCTCAGGCAGACTAGAATAGGGAATCACAGGAAACCTAAAATATGGAGTCATCTGATTCAAATACATAGAGTCCTAATAAGAAAGAAAAACCTCTCTAGATTCATTTTTTTTTAATAATTCATTTACGGCGTCGGTTATTATAAAAATCGACGTTAAATGATATTTTTGTAATAGTGTGAAGCACAAACAGTCAATATCGCCTCCATTAAGGCGAGAACCCACCCCTTCTATATGGGAGGGCAACCTGGTGCCACCCCTTTCAACCCGCTCAAACTTAACCTTTAATTTCCTTTGCTTGTACATTGTACTTGTTTTCTTACGTACTTATACACTTTCTAATTTTATCCATCACTTAACCTTTAATTTCCTTTGCTTGTACATTGTGCTTGTTTTCTTACGTACCTATACACTCTTTCTAATTTTATGTATCTTTTCCTTTTCTTCTGTCACACTTACAAAATTTATAACTTTAGTAACTTTTTTTTTGTAGTCATTGGCCATTTATTCTTGACTAGTTATATCAAAGCACTTAATCCATTCTAACACTGTGTACTCTGATATCCCTCGCGCCGCCGTGTTTGTTGATCTTTCAGTTGTGTCCCAGAGAATTGATTTTGAAGCTCAAAGAGGGCAGGGAAGTAAGAATTTAAGAAGAAAACATAGAAAACGAGAAAAGGGATTTGACTGCATGCATATATATAATATACCATCTATGGAAATTTAAGGAAAACAACAAAACATTTTAACTAACAAGCTAAGCTAAGGTAATTAATGTCCCATGCAGATCCTTTGCCACCTCCTTCTTCTTCTTTAGGCGGCTAGGTTGCAACGGTCAACATTACATCTAGCTAGCTAACGGAAACGACGTCGTCTTAATTAAGACATTTATTCGAAACACTGACAACGGCAAAAGGCCAAATTAAAAACACTTTCTCTTCTCTATATATGGCCACGGGGAAAGAGTAGAGTTGAATTCCCTCTTTTTCATCTTCTTTGTATGCTATTTGCGATTGGAAATAGAGGCTTCTGTGAAGTAATTGCAGCAACGACTAAGAATAAATTATTACTAGTGATATTGGATGGGAGATGAATTGAAGAGTGTAATGGATAAATGGAGATCGAGGTAGTTATGAGTGTCTGCTAGAATCGCGTAGGTCGGTTCCTGAGACGAAATGCAAAAGCAGTGAAAGGGCTCTTGCGGGCTGGTAACTTGGGACTTGATGCCCTGCTCCTCGTACTGTTGCGAATGTCAGATTTCTTTCGAACTTCTGTGCATATCCCCCAACCTCTCCGTCTAAGAACCATGGATGCCACTCGCTCTTTGGACTCACCTTCATCTTCTTCAACGAGTTCTTTGTTGATGTCACAGGAACCCTTCCATCTATGTCACCGCTGCACATCAATTAATGTTCATTAATCATTACAATTCTAGTTTTTTAATATATATGTACTGCTGGATCTATCGGATTAACTTACCTAAATATCCAAACTCTTATTCCATTTGACATCAAGTCTTCTATCAATGGAATTACTGTGAATGCACTGTCTACCCAATCTCTGAGCACATCACTGTAGATCACAAACAAACAAACAAAAAAATTAAGTCTGGATAATCACAAGATTATAAGTTCAATTCCTAGTGTCTTACTCTAGACCACTCACACTCCACACTTCTGGGAACCACATAACCTTTTCCATTTGAATGGCTTAGAGCTTGATAGTCCTTTCCTAATCGCCCCCTCCACTAAGGCGTCACAGGATGAATGGACAGCTTCACCCTGGATAGCTTTCATTCTGAACTTTTCTTGGCTTCCTTTGAACCTTATCGAGCACTGAATAACCCTCTTTTAGGTAGTCCTTTCACACCACACTCCGGCCTCTCAACTAGAGCACCAAACACTCAAACCATGCCCCTAGCTCCACCAGAAAAAGTACCTCATGAGTGGAAGAACGGGCTATTGGCTTTCTTAGTTTGAGCAGTCTATTGACTTTCTTGGTTTAAGCTAGCTAGGGCACACAATCTAGTAGAGGCTACAGTTCCTTCGTGACTTAAAAAAAAACCATGCTATATATATATACCTGCATGGTTCCCAATCATAATGCATTTTGGTAACATTGGCATGGAGTGCCTTTCCTACCACACTCCGCCCTCTTAACAAGAGCACTAAATGATGCAGCACTCAAGCCAAGTACCTAACTCTACCACAAAAGCTACTACATGAGTGGGAGAGTGGCCCATTATATTGACCTTCTTTGTTTGAGCCAATAAGATTTACCCAATGCACATTCTGGGATAGTGGTTGTGGGTTCCCCAATCACTAAAAAAAAAAAAACAAATAATAATAAATCATGCTATATATACCTGCAAGGTTCCCAATCATATTGCATTTTGGTAACATTGGCATGGAGTGCCTTCTGAACATCGGGGCGATTCAGGTACGCGTAAACATAGTAATCGCTGCATGGATCTATCACTAGCTGCATCCACATACGTAAAGCAAAAACATCATGGGTTATGCATACTATGTAATATAAAACATCAGATGAAACTAACTAAACTCACAGAGGGCTTGTTGGGCTTGGCGGTGAGGTTGGTATCTTTGCACCAGGGAGCATATATGTTGTATATATCGATTACCCCAGTGTTGTGACCTACTATCTCCATCGCCGCACCGCACTTCGTTGATTGTTTGTCATCATCACTGCCCTCTGAAAAGCTGCAGTACTTCAATATTTGGTCTAATGTTTCGTCGGAGATGAGTGCATGGCTCGCGAAGTATTGGTACATCCCTTTAGAGTCTTCCTCGTCATGCACCACTGCGTTTCCGATCTGCAAATTAAATGTTTAACAAAAAAAAATATGGGCCTGCTGCGCTGTAGAACGAATTTTGAGTTTTAACGAATTGAAGCCAATGGGGTACGGGACAGTGACGAATTATTTGTCGAAATTGATATTAAAACTAATGGATATATATAGAGTTTATCATCTTGACAAGTACTCCGTATTATATTGTGCCAAAGATCTTGTGGTCTAGTGGCACTTGGCCCGGATTACACTCCTATCCTACATGGATGATGGGAGTAGGCCTTAGTGGAGGCAACTGTTAACTCATGAACAGACAAGGCAAATTGTACTAATGTATTTTCCCTAAATATAATGTACATTTTTAATATATATATATATATATATATATATATATATATATATATATATATATATATTATTTGTGTATTAAATGTATATTATTTGATAGTATGATCCATACAATAATAATAATTGCCCATCTACAAATTTATTTTTAGTATATTACAATTTCATTCCAAATCGATTTATTATTATATTATATTAGATTCAATTTTAATGTACTACACACTTATTTTTAATGCATTTTAAATCAAAATATTAAAAATAAACATGTAATATACTAAAAATAAACCTGTCATCATGGTCTATCTTACTAGAGATGGTATAAGTATGGTTAAACATCCCATCACGAAAATAAACAAAACATGAGTGCAGGGTGATCAAATTAAAATGCATGACTAAATTTAAGAATACGACGTTGGGCAATGTTTAGTTATTGGCAGATCTGTCAAAATTTTGGTCAATTCGTCAACTTTTACATTTTGACCATAGTCAAAACGTTAAAGTACTTGTTTTGCTCCAAACCACTTGAATCTCAAGCGTTTGAGATTGGGGTTGTGGGAAAAATTTAATTTTTCCCAAAATGCCCCCACTTATTATAATTACTAGTTTTTCTTATGCACGATGCGCAAAATATAGATGCCCAATATTAGTATTTTGTATTAAAATTTTAAATTTATTTAAATTTTAATATAGTAAATAATAATAATAATAATAATAATAATAATAATGTAAAATATTTTTATAAATGAGATATTTATATTTTAAAAAATAACTAAGATATAACTCTAATATTTAATGTGTATATATTATTATTATTACTATTATTGAAGAAGATAAGAAAATATATGGTGGATGCATGTGCATAGTAACAATAGTGGAAAAGATAACGGAAGTTATAATGGTAGGGGTATATTTGTCCAAAATATTATGTAGTACAACTTTTATAGCATAATATACGAAAAAAACTTAACGAAAAACGGACATAAATGAGGGGTATAACCTTCATTCACATTTACTATGTTTTTAGATTAAAAAAAAAAAAAAACGAATTGATACTATTGAGTTTAAGGCTCCATTTATGTGGAGCCTTTAAGGCTTCTCATTGTCGTGCAGGCAAGGCTAAAAATTAAAGGTCTCCTTTAGCTCCTTCCCCACTTTTCCCACCAATGTGGGGAAAGTGCGAAAACGAAGGGGAGCCTTCTTATTTATCTTTTAAAAATTTATTTATTATTATTATTATTAAATATGTGTATACCCTTTAAAAATTATTACATGTTCACACATAGATGCAAGATTTAGGCCCTACTAACTATTTACCACAATAATTTAAAAATCAAATATTATGCTTTATAGTCATTTGGTTGAAAGAAATGAATGAAGAGGGTTTGGTTCAAGAACCAAGGTTATATTTGCCTGAGAATATAATATTCACATGTTTGGTTCAAATTATGTAAGATTCTTAAGGAATGTAACATAACCTCTCGATAGAGTTTTTAGCTATTGGAAGGGAATGTGAGATTCACCCCAATTTCTTAGGTAACCTCACATTCCCTTATCTTATTACTAATATTAAGCTTTTGACATTTTAATCAATTTATTTTATTTCCGTTCTCTTATTTACCTACTTCAATTTTAAATCAAACACAGGAATCTAACATTCTCAGTTATCTAACATTCCCAGCAATCTAACATTCCCTAAGGTAATCTGACATTCCGTGAACCAAACGCCTCCTAAGGGTAATGTTGTAATTTCATTTTTTTTTTCTCTTTTCATTACCGAATTGAATTCATATGGAGAGAGAGCCTTATAAATTTTAATTCTAGAAATGGAGGAAATTATTGCAATTCTCTCTGACTGAACAATGTAATTGTGCTCAGCAAAGAATTAGGTTGTAGTTGAATTATAACTACAGCCTACATGAGTAGAATATACAGAATAAGGAAAAAAAGAACTAAAAATAAATGTATGTGACAAATGATATGTGTATAAATAAGAATGATTTTACCAGGATTCCTTTGAGGTTGATGATGGTCTTGTTAGCATGGAGGTTGTGAGTAAGAATGGTGTGTGCCAATTGTGGCACATAGTGCCCAGCATAGCTCTCACCAGCTATGTAGAAATCCCTGTCTTTGTATTCTGGAAACCTTTCTAGCCAATTCAACAAGAATATGTAATTATCTTTCGCTGTTTTTTTGTCTCCCCCTTTCTCAAAATCTGATGTTGTGTTGGAGTAGGAAAACCCTACGCCCGCCGGAGACTCCAAGAACAACACATTTGCACCTATTAATACCCATTTCATTATTTTTCACCGTATCGGTGTACAAGCTAAGTTTTACTAAATAATAATAATAATAATAGAAACTGATAGTTTATGTAAATAATATAAAAGTATTACATTTTCACTAAATAGTATTATATGTTTCAGGCGAAACAATCTCACACGAGACTAAAGGTAAAAATGAAAGGTCATACTTGTGTGAGACTGTTTTACGTATCTTTATCCATGATACGTGTCAAGTCAATATGAAAATATCGTACTTATTTTGAAAAATGTAATACTAATCATGAATAAAGTATTTGTTATTATAAGGGAAAATGTAGTACTTTTGAAGGAAAATGTAATAGTTTTATATTTTGATGTAAAAGTATTTATATTTTTTTTTTTGGTATCAAAAGTATTAGACTTTCCCTTATAAGTGATTAATGTTAGCTAAGTGTTTGTTACTTATAACTGTTATAAGAAAAAATGTAATACTTATGAGGAAAATGAAATACGTACTTTTAAATCAAAATGTAAAATATTACATTTTTTTCAGGTTTCCACTATTAAACACAGTGACTAATCCCCTCGATGAATTGTAGTTATCTCTATTTTCTGAGACAATTGGCCTGGAGATTTAAGGTTGTTCCATACCTAAAGTCAATGATCGAACCTTTGACCTTTGGTTCAGGGATCGACTCTTCTATCCTTAACAAAGATCAAGAGTTCGATCATTGGCTTTGAGTATGGAGCAGTCTTGCATCTCGAGGCCAACTGTCCCACCCAATAGAGGTACCTACAATTCAGGGTGGGGGTTAGTCACTTTGTCCGATGGTGGAAATCCTGAGTTACACCCAAAAAAATTAAACATTTTATTACTTATTAGTATTACATTTTTCAATATAGTATTACATTTTCATCTTTGACTCGGCATGGTTCACAGATAAGGATTTGTGAGACCGTCGTCACACAAAAGGTTTTGCCAAAATAAAATTATTTTATTATAAAAAATTTATATAATATCCACCTCCTTCTATTTATAGTAACAGTAATTAAATAAATATAACATATATAATATATTACCATGATTCCATGCAAATTTATTTTGGAAAAGTGTTTTGCCATCGCTAAGGACTCTGAAAGGTCCCAGTTCTTGCATTGCCCCATAGGCGAGAGAGGAACATCCAGGACCTGTTCACAAATTCCCCAAGAAGTTAAACAACAAATTAAAAGATTGACAAATTAACCACTCAATCACATGCAACACAAGCAAACAAAAGGGTCTTTACAACTTGCCCTATTAATCTATTACAAAGAATAATTATGTGAAAACATATTTGAAACTTTTTATATATATAAAAATATACCATACTTTATATGAATATAACAAGTTCAACACAACATACAATCAAATATAAATAATCCATTCTTTTTAACCGTTTTCAGTCAATACCACATTATCACACCACCGGAGTTCGATTCTGTGACATTTTCTCAGAGAGAATTACAGAGGTGTTATCTGAGCACAAAGTGCCTGGTAAATGACAAATTGGTAATCATATTATTTATTTATTTGTGGTTTTATTTCATTATATTAATGTGAAGCATATATAATGGTGCAAAATTCAGGATAAGAATTCATATGGCGCACAAGCTTATCCCATGTTTGCCAGCCGCAATTACTGCAGCAGCCTAGCTAGTGGGTCTTTACTGTTTAGTCTTATTCAAACAATCCCAGATATTTATTTCAAAAAATATATGCCACAAAAATGACAAAAAGATTCTTCCGATTATCGTGCATTTCCCCATCATATAATAATTGGATTTTAAATCTATCCTCGTAAAATTAACATGCATGGGTTGACTTCAATATTCACTTTTAAATAAAATTTATAGAAAAATATAATCAGTAAATGTAAACATTTTTATACACTAAATAGAATTTTACTTTTACTTTTATTATTTTACAAAACGGTAAATTGTTACTACCCTTTCTATTTTTCTTACTATGGAATTTTCTTATTTAAAATCTGAATTTAAAAATTCTATCAAATACAGAATTTAGATTTTCTTATTCAATTTTTGTCCTAGATTTATAGGTGATAGTCCATTTTTAGTTCTTTATTTTCAGAATATTCATTTTGATTATAGTATTATTGTGACATGACAATTTCTGGTCCTTTGCCAACAAAATCGTTGAATTATCGTTAAATATAATGAAATTTCCATCTTTTTGTATAAAGTGAGTTGACCCACTATATTTCTTATTTTTACTTAAAAAATAATAATTTAAGACCTGAATACCCTTGTATTGTATGAAATTGAAAGAAAAAATGACTAAAAGTAAATTTTCACTTATAAATGATTGAACGAAAATAGAATTAACTCAAAATAAATAATTCCTTATAAAAATTACTCTTGAATGTGACTTTAGTCAATAATTTCAACCACTAAAGAAAGTGAACCATAAGTTAATGGAAAAGCAATAATGTAAGTTGAGAATAGATTACCAACCTCCATTAAGCCAGAGAAGGAGAGGCAAAGACTCTTTCTTACTGTACCCTTCAGCGAAGTAATAGAAGAAGGCTCGTCCGGCGGCCTCATCGACGGTGACATAGCCGCCGTACTGGTCGAACCGGACCGTCGGCTGCCCCGGCAACCGTTCGATCCGATCTTTCTCCTTGAGCCCTTCTTGGGGAAGGATGAGAGAATCGAGTTCGCTGTAAATTTCAGAGGTGAAGTGGGTGGTGGTGTCAATGCCGGAATTGCTGCTCCGTTTAGCCTTGTAGTGTTGGGTCAGAGCTCGGATTTGCCGGGATCCATGGCGGAGAGACAATGCTGAGGGGGACGAGAGAGAGAAGAGAATGAAGAAGACAAGCGGCGGCAACAACAACGTTGTTGTCTTCATTCTCTTTGTTCTTTTGAGGGGCTTTGGGGAGATAAAATAAAAATGGAAGGAGCCTTTTGAGGTTAATTTATAGCATGTAGTGTCTTTTCGTAGAACAAAACAGTCCTGCATGGATGAAAATTTCTCAACAACCTGCGTACATATATATACACGCAAATCGATGCCTCATAATTTGTAAAAAAAATTGTGATGTTATATTAAATTGGTCACCCCTCCATTTAACCCATACCAAAATCTAAACTTTATAGGGTATTTTGTCCTTTTCAACTTAAAGATCTTAATTTATGTATGAATAAAAGGATTAAAACTTAAAATGATCCCAATTTGAAATTCTCCTTTTCATCCTACTTAAAGAGGAGAACTGCGAATTGAGATCGACCTTAAGGCTCAACAAAATCCATTTATTTATGTTCAAATTGAGATCTTAATTTGAAAAGGATGAAAATACCCATAATAATTTCATATTTTTGCATGTCTTAAACGAATGGGGTGACTAGTGTGATGGATTTTTGCACTAAAACAATAGTCGTGGATGAAAATTAGTAAAAATTAAACATGTGGATTGAAATTGTCATTTTACTAATACTCGTGGGACAAAATTTGGTATTGCTCTTTTTCTTTTTATTAAGTATCAAATAATATTTGCTTAGGTTGGCCTTTTATGGGTGACAAAGAAAATTCACAATCACTACATGAGAGTGTGCGCTGGACTGGGTAAACTTTGTCTTGTAACCTTAGCATGAAAGACTATTATAATAGGCATTGAATGATTCAACCAATACTTTTATAGGAAGCGTTAACATACTAACCTAATTTCATGGAGTTTGATGAAGCTTTGAGTCATTTCTTCTTCACCACTTCTTGCTCTTAGTGTTTATAGAACCCTTTTGCTCTCTGGTCTTTCACGTTAAGTTTCCACAGGCGATAGGATAGGAAAATAGTCTATGCCCTTATATATTGCTTGCTTAACATAACTGATATTCTAATATTGATTATTGAAATTATGGCAATAATGAGCCATAAACCCATACAATTAATTAAATAGGCTTAATAAGCTCATTGAAAGCCAGAGAGAGGGGAATAATAACCCCTGATCTATTACATATTTTATTCCCATTACCTATCACAATAGAATTTTAATTGTCCAGATCAATTATTACATGGGCCACAATAAGATTAGAATAAAAAATATTCTAACATAGAAAACAAAGAACTACAATGAGGTAAATCAGTTTAGGTTGTCCATAACTGATCGGCTCAAATCAAGAAAATTAATAGACGTCTCTCACTGTCAGTCAAACTTGACACTTTTATGATTACAACGTGAACAACCCGACAAATATGTCTAGGATTGTCCCCTTCTTAGGTCTTCCCTTTGCTTTGGCACACCCATATAGACCAACAGGTCTCAATCTAGACAATTATCACTTCGAACTCATTTTTGGGAATATAATTTACCTAGATGCTAAAGTTTTTATTCTAAGAGGATCCCTGATACGAGAATTTTAGTGATTTTTGCAGGTGGGTTTGCACATGTGGATGAGAGAGAAAGGAGAGAGAGAGAAAATTTTAGGTCTTAAGAGCATCCCCATCAGTGAATCTAAGGAAGCTAGATTTTTTGAGGTTGGGTTGCTTATGTGGAGGGGAGATGGAGAGGAGAGAGAAGGTGCTGGGGTGATTGCGGGGAGACCTTGGTTTTTATCAGATATGTGGACCCCAGCAAATATGTAAACATGCACCCTAGTGCGCGTTATGTGCAATAGGAACGTCCAACCAGGCAGATTTTTTTGCTGCAGTTTCTTTCTTTCTTTCTTCTTCTTCTTCTTTCCATTTTCTCTCCCATGTTTTCTCTCCTAATCACCTCTGTAAAAACTCAAAATTCATGCCTATTGGGGATGCTCTAATGTACAATACATTGAAACTTATAAAGGGAACATCATTTCGAAAGCGATAAATAAAAAATTTCTAGATAAATTTTGGACCATTTCATAATAATTAACCAAAAATTTGAAAACTAATTGGATCATGTTGTATTTGATGCCCGTTAGCTCATAACTAGTGTCTTGCAAGCAGTTTCAGAGTATAAACTAAAGCAGGAAATAGTAAAAAGTATAGTAGTGACAGAGTGATAAGAAGAAGATATCAACATCCTTTTTCATTAGCTTCTATTACACAATGTATATATATATATATATATAAATTTCTACACAGGATTACAAATGTCATCAATCACCAGCTGTTACATACAAATCATGTCATCAATCACCATAATAATGTCCATAATTAAGATTTTATAACACAACCCCTTCAATATTATTTTGCTATAATCATGCCTCGTTAAAATTCGCTAGAAAAATTCTATGGGAAAAATGTGCTAGTCGAGAAAAGAGTACATGATATATGGATAATCATATGTTGCATTAGTTGCCTCATCAAAAACCTTACACTAAGAAAAACCCGGTGGGAAAAAATTTAGTTAAGGAAAAAAGAGTGCAACGATAAACCTTATGGGTTCAATCTTTAGGATTGCAAGAGTTGTTGGTCTTCTGGACCGATAATTTATGTGCACCGAGATGTTGTTGCTCTCCTTGAAGACAACAACCTTCCTAACCCACACATACCAATTTTATGAAGATATTTCTCAAAAGTAGATGTAGGTAATGACTTAGTGAATAAATCTGCTAGATTTTCACTTGATTGAATTTTTTGGACTTGTATTTCACTAGTACTCTTCTGGAGCTCATGTGGATAAAAGAATTTTGGTGCAATATGTTTGGTGAGATTACCTTTAACATATCCACTACTCATTTGTGCAACACATGTTGCATTGTCCTCATACAGGATAGTGGGTGTTCTTCTACTACTCATTATTCCACTCGATTCTTGAATATTATGTATTAGTGACCTCAACCATACACATTTTTTTTAGGTTTCATATAAAGCAGTGATTACTGAGTGATTTGATGAGGTAGCTACTAGTGTCTATTTCACTGATTTCCATGAGATATCAGTACCTCCACAAAGGAATACATATCCGGTTTGGGATCTAGCATTATGCGGATCAAACATATAACCAACATTTCAATATCCTACAAATGTTATGTGTTAGTCCCTTTTAAATAGAAGCCCAAGATCCTTTGTGCCTTGCAAATATATGAGGATATGTTTTATGCTATTCTAATGGCTTCTAGTTGGAGCAGCACTAAACCAAGCTATCATGTTTACTAAAAATGTAATATCAGGTCTAGTGCAATTTGCAAGATATAGAAGTGCTCTGATGGCACTTAAGTAAGGGATTTCTGGTCCTAGAATATCCTCATTATCCTCTTTAGGTCTGTATGGGTCCTTATCAATTTCAAGTGATCGGACTACCATTGGAGTACTAAGTGGATGAGACTTATCCATGTAGAATCTCTCCAATAACTTGTCTGTGTATTTGGATTGGTGTATGAATATCCCTTCATGGAGGTTCTCGATTTGCAAGCCGAGACAAACTTGGTTTTTCCCAAGTTTTTCATTTTGAATTCCTATTTTGAACACAAGCATGCCCTCTTGACATCCTTGCATGTTTATATAATGTTTATATTATCTACATAGATGGATATAATACAAAATCCATCAGATGATTTCTTAGTCAATATGCAAGGATTTTTATCTTTATTCTCATATCATTATTTTAAGAGGAATTCACCCAATCTACAAAACCACATTCTTCCTGATTGTTTTAAGCTATATAATGACTTTTGTAATTTTACGCTGAACATATTTTGTTTTGTTTTTCCTTTACATAAAGGATTTTGGATGCCCTCGAGTACTTTTATATATATATTTCAGTGTCTAGTGACCTATATAAATATGCAGTCACAACATCCATTAACTGCATTTCTAGATTCATTTTTACTACCAGTGATATTAGATAACGGAATGACGTGTCATCTAAGACAGGAGAGTAAGTTTGTCCAAAATCTATTCTAGGTCTCTGTGAGAACCCTTGAGTTAATTAACTATCTTGCTTTGTATCTGGCCACCTCATTTTGTTCATTCCTCTTTCGTACAAATACCCATTTGGATCCTACTAGGACTGTTGGTCCCAAGGGGATGGGGTACAAGTCTAGAGGGGGGGTGAATAGACTTGTATAAGATTTTGCAAATCTTTTCAACCTCTCGTGTGTATTGAACTTAGGATGTTTAAGTTCGATACCTCACGAGGTGAAGACAAAGTTTTATGCGCAGCGGAAATGTTATCCCCTTTTAGTTAGCACGAGTTTGGGTTAGTTCGAGAGGTGTGATTATATGCAGTGCAATCGAGAGGTTAGCGAGAGATGAAAACAGTAAGTAAATGCAAGAGAGATTTTTAAGTGGTTCGGCCAACCCGCCTACGTCCACTCTTCTTCCAGAAACTCCCTGGAAGGATTGCACTAAAAACTTCCCTTATTTAGTACAATATCGAGCGCTTGAGCTTTGATCACGAAGCCCGCCTCAAGCCTCAGGTTTTTCGCCCCGCTTCTCGTTACTCCACCTCTCGAGCACTTGACCTTTGATCACCAAGCCCGCGTCAAGCCTCAGGATCTTCNATCGAGAGGTCTATCTCTCGAATATTCTTTACGTCTCGAACTCGATAGGTATATCGAGAGGTCCTTACCTCTCGAACTTGGCTTGTGTCTCGAGACTTAGTTGATGTCTCGTAGACCCTTATTCCTCCAGAGTTGTCTCGTGCCTGCTTCTGATCTATCTGTTTGCTTACAACACGAAAACTTCTAAGTTGTTCAAACAAGTTTACCTTAAGCTTAAATATTTCCCGAGTTGAGCTCAAATTACCCGGTTGTATTTTCGCTCTTAGTTTACTTATCGAACTTACATTGTTTTGCCTATGTATCGAGACTTGGGGATTCTTACTTAACAGTTGGTATCATCAAAACCTATTACATGATGTTCCTAACAAGGACCACACCTTTAGGGGTAAGTACAAGAGGACTAAAAACTTTTCTCTTATTTAGCGTGTTGAACTCAACCCCAATTGCTTCTTTCCATTTCAACCAATCAGAGCGCTTTCGGCACTCTGCTATAGTTTTTGGTTCTGGATCTAGATTATCAAAAGAAATGTGAAGAGCAATTATACATGCGAATTGGTCGTCGAGCACTGTCAGATTTCTATTATAATTTTCTCATGTTTCTACAAACTTTATGGCAGTTTCTATATTTACATCAACCAAGGCTTTCTCATTTGCTAATATATATTGGTGAAGGTGTTTCGTATCCTCAGTGTTAGATTTATTTATAGCGCGTGCGTTTACACTAGGTTTTTTGTCTTCAGGACAATTTTGGAGTAACTGTGACTGTTTACTGTTTTTAGTTTTTCGTGGATTTAAATCTTTTGCACCGACGGGTCTCCCACGCTTCTATCACTTGGCAGTGTTAGTGTTAGCATTTGGTCCTTTAGGGACAATTACCCTTGATGGAGCATTTTCTGTGGGAATGTAAGACCTACTCACTCCTTTGTAATCAGTAAATGCATCTGGCAGATTATTTGCTAGTTTTTGAAAATTTATTATTTTCTGAACTTCAAGTTTAGTTTGATTAGTACATAGGTCAAGATATTGAAGACATTTTTCATCCCAAGAAATTACATGGCATTTCAACAAAGTTGGGCTTCTCTCTCCCCCTAATACCAGGAAATGATCTTCATCAAAGACACAATCAGCATGACCGGCAATAAATAGGTCTACATTCATGGCCTCTAGATATTTAATTATGGATGGGGAAACAAACCCCACATAGATACCTAATTTGCGTTGAGGGCCCATCGAGGTACGATGTGGAGGTGGTACGGGTTTGTAAATCGCACAGCAACACGCAAATGGGAAATGTCTGGCTCATTACCACGTACAAGTTGTAGAGGGGAATATTCGTGATATGCAGTTAGCCAGAGTTGTATTAGATCTGCAGCATGCAACACTGCACATCCCGAAAAAGTACTGGCAAACTGGACCTTTGCAATAATGGTGTAACTATTAGCTTAATCCTTTTGATAAGGGATTCAGCTAAAACATTATGGTTTTAGACATATGGTATAGGATGTTCCACCTCAATCCCCATGGCCATCTAATAATCATCAAAAGCTGACAAGGTGAACTCACCTGCGTTATCCATTCTTACGTTCTTAATAGGATAATCGGGGAATTGGGCATTCAACTTAATGATTGGCTCATGAATTTTGCAAATGTCATATTACGAGTAGACAACAGGCACACATGTGTCTATCGGGTGGAAGCATCAATGAGGACCATGAAATATCGGAATGTTCCGGATGAATGATGAATTGGTCTATAAATATCGCCCTACAACCTTTGTAGGAAAACACGTGACTCAAAACCAACCTTAGGACGTGAGGGCCTAACAATAAGCTTTCCCTTCACACAGGGAACACAAGTATAGTCTTTTAGAGAAAGAATATATGCTTGTCCTAAGAAATTTATGTCTAGTCGAATTTAAAAGAATTCAGTCTATTATAGTTTGCCCAGGGTGACCTAAACGGTCATGCCATAGACCAAAAAAATGTGTATTTTTAAGCTTTACTGCGAGTGTAACGTAGCAGATTTTGGGCTTAATTTAGGAATAATAGAAGCTTAAAGAAAAGGAATGAAGTTATTCAATTTTCCTTTTTTGGTTATTAACCGTTTTGGTCATGACAATGAATTTAGTATTATTCTTAGTCTTCGTTTCTATGTGGAAACCGTTGAACCGAATATCCTTAAAACTAAGTAGAGTTCTTTTCAATTGAGGGTATAGGAGGGTTGTTTTGATTGTTAAACAAGTACCTTTAGGTAATATGAGTGATGCCCTTCCAGAGCACACGATGGAAATTCTATCATCAGCAATAGTCAAGATATTACCGGTGTGTGGATCAATTGTTTGAAAGAATGTCCTATATATTAGGATAGTGTGAGTGGTCACACTATCAACCAAGCATAGGGTTGATCCATCTACCATATCTCTAAAAAAATGATGGTCATCAATATAATGTTTAAAAGGATCCACTGTATGGAACAAATTTATTCATATAGGAAAAGAGGAAAAAAAATGTTCAAACATAAACATGCTAGAAGGTATGAAATATAGAGGAAATGTTCATAAAGGGAGTGAGAAAGAAAATTAAAAAAAAAAAAAAAGGAGCATCACTCCTGATCTCCAAAATCAGCTAGCTCTTCGCCCAGCAGGTTATTGTTCTCCGGATGAGGGCATTTGCTTCAGGCAAAGATAATTACCTAGAATCTTTCTTCTTTTGCCCATCTTCATGCTAGAGCATTTTCTTGTAAGCCTCAACCAGGTGTTTGGGAGTTTTGCATGTCCTAGACCAATGCCCTTTGCAACTATATTTATAACATAACTGCGATTGACCAGAGTTATGTTGTAACGTGCTTGGTCTACATCTTCGAGCTTGATCGGCTTGCTTGTTTTGTGGACAAGAACCACTACTGCTAGCTCCGATCCCCCTCTATCACCTTGCTTCGGGCCCCTGCCACGACTAGAATGTTATACCATGGACCTTGGTCCGAAACGAGCCGCGCGTATTGTTACGGATTTTACAGGTTTTTTTAATTAAAATATAACTGTAATTTGAACAACAACAAAAACAGTGACGAAGAAGCAAGAACAAAAAACACACACAAGTTCATTAGATCACAAAAATACACACGACAAAGGTGAATATTTAAACAACATTGTGAAATTTGAAAAACATGAAACATAAGAGATAATACTTGTGCTTATATTCTGTGTATCCTAACATTCGAATGCACAAACACATCACAACATGTGTTACTAACATGAATACACAGAACAGTTGCCTAAAATACACAGAACGGTTGCCTAGAATACACAGAATATTGACACAAAATACACAGAACTCATCCTCCTAACATTCGAATGTAATACACAGAATGGTTGCCTAAAATACACAAAACGTTTGCCTAGAATACATAGAATATTGACACAAAATACATAGAACTCATCCTCCGAACATTCGAATGTTACTAACATGAATACACGGAACGTTTGCCTAGAATACACAGAACGTTTGCCTACAATACACAGAATATTTGACACAAGATATACAGAACTCATCCTCCTAACATTCGGATGCACAAACACATCACAACTTGTGTTAATAACATGAATACACAGAACGGTTGCCTAGAATACACAAAATACACAGAACTCATCATCCTAAACATTCGAATGCACAAACACATCACAACATGTGTTACTAACATGAATACACAGAACGGTTGCCTAGAATACACAGAATGATTTCCTAGAATACACAGAACAATTGCCTAGAATACACAGAACTCATCTCCTAACATTTTGGTACGGGGTGCACAATGCATTGTGAACCCTGATCCACGATATAAATTGCCGCCACGACTTCTCCCTCTCCCCTGGCCTCGACCCTTCCGAGTGTTGCTCTAAAAGGAAACATTGTGTGCTTCAAGCACATGTGCAGCGCCGACTGGACGTGCATCAATAACTGGTTATGTTTTTCAACTAACAGTAAAGCCGATATGAGCTCTGAATGTAGGGTATAATTTTTAGCATTGTACAGCTGCTGGAGCACAAGGTTGTTTGCATGGAACATGGACAAAGTCTTCTACTTACAGAGCTTAAGTTGTGACACAATTTTTTGTGTGGCGGAGTTGTATTCAGTCACGGACTTAATTGGGCCTTGGGTAGGACCAATCACGTCTACTGCAGCTGGTTGAAATGATCCTTTAGAGATTTCTAGAGGGCATAAGGGTCTTTTTCCATCAGGTATTCATTCTTGAGGTTTGGTTGAGGTGGTGGCGGAGAAAAATGAGTGCCTTTGCCTTCTGGGCCTCATTGCTCATAGGCTCCTCTTTGATGGTGTCCTGCAGCAGTGCAGCTTTGTAGATGCGCGATATATTTCAACATCTAGCGCCAAAGTAAGGAAATTACTTCCATCGAGGTCGAGTTTAGTGAATTCTCTTTTTGCGAGAGCATCCATTTGCTACAAGAATAATTAAGAATATTTTATTATTCCAAAAATCGGCCCAAATAAGAATAATTATTTAGGGCTCAAATCTAAATTAAAAGGCTAAACAAAAAACACAAAACACACCAAGGACCTTGTAGTTTAGTGGTACCCGGTTTACACTGCTACATGGATGGGAATGGGTTTGAGCCTCAATAGAGGCGATTGTTGACTCTTTGTGCTTCAGTGGTTGTCGGCTTGTCGCTATACAATTGTACTGTGTGATTAATGCAAATGTGTATACTACCAAAAATTGTATTGAAGTAGAAATCAACATCCTTTTCCATTAGCTTCTATCTATTACAAACCATGTCATTAATATCCATAATTAAGATTTTATAACAAATCCAAAAAAATCAAAATTATAACCTAAAATCCTTCTATGATACACCGACGAAGATAAATTTGCTAACATAAATATGTTAGACATCATTCAATTTTCCAAATAACCTATCTTTTTTTTTTTTTGAAAACAACCTATCTTTAATTGAACTTAAGATGGAGTGTGTTTTGTTTTGCTTTGTTTTTTGTTTTGTTTTGTTTTTTTGTTTGTTTTTTCTCAAATACTACATCTTCTTTCATATTAGATCTACTTTCAAAGTTTACTCCCTATTAGAGGTGTCAAATGGACGGATTTGGTTCGATTTGGTTTGACCCGTCACTAGCCTATTTATTTTTTAAACCAGCCGGTCTAGTCTAATTAAAGTTTAGCCCGGCCAAAGAGTAAAAATTAAAGTTTGGCCTGATCCATAACCTTAAAAATAAAAAACTAAAAAAAATTAAAAATTATATATCAACTAATTTAAATTATATATTCTTTCTAAATTAGTTTTACAAATTCACATATTTATTTTCAACTATTTAACTTTAGAAATATTACAATATAATAAAGAAATCAATAATTAATAATGTAATACCGTTAATAAGAATAAGTTTACAAATTCTAACTACTAATTACTATTAAGTAGTAAGGGTAATTTTTTCATCAATTTGAAACAAATAAATTTTTACAACTTTAAAATATTTTAAGGTAGTAATTACTAATTAGTATGCCAGTAGGGTATTTAAATATCTAAATAGAGATGAAATTAAACAAGTTTAGGAGTGATCATCAAAGTTGTGAAACCCTATGAGGGATGAAAATGGATTTAACTCAAATAAACCCACACCTAAAATTTAACAAAAGTAAATTATTTTACCGTACCACAAACTGATAATCTAAATTATCTGATCCATTAGTCTATTACAATTCATCAGAAATACCTTAAATAAATTACAAATTTATATCATTTAAATTGTCTATAATACCCAATTTCAGAAAATATTATCCTTAATTTTTTTAAAGAAGTAACAAAATTACTTTTAACAATAATAACAATTTATAATTAATTTTAATGCTATCATATCAAATAAAATTTTACGGATAAACTACTTGTAATATTCCTCCGATTTTATAAACTACTCCGTAATTGAGAAGAACAGTACAAAAAATTGGATAGATGTAGAAATGAGAACATGGTCCCACGCCAAATTATTCCCTATCCATATCATCTTCGATCATCTCATCTTCCTATTACTTTCTTTCCTTTAGTTCGTTGATAATCATTTTGTTTTTGTTTTTTTTTTATTATAATAAATTAAATATGTACAGCTGTACTCTGTAGGAAGAGAATCTTTTGACAACTACGTGAATATGTATGAGTTAAATAGTTTTTTTTTTCTTACTATTCATAATTCTTTACCAGTAGTATTTGTTATATACTTTCTTAAATATTTTCAACTTAAAAAATTTAAGTTCCCACCCTCGCGGTTCAAACCTATGAACATCCATTTAGAATGGTACGGTAATCAGGATGTCATCACACTAAATAGTCGTTGGCGAGTTAAATAATTAGTTAATCTCCAACAAATAATAAATTTGTAATTCAAATAATATTAGTAAATGTGATTTGGAAGGCATAACAATGTGCCCTGGAATTCAAAAATACGCACTTGAGGCACAAAGATGTGAAACAATTATTGAAAAAATTAAATTTAATATAGGACACTACAAGAAAATTCGCGAATGGGCAAAATTCCGTCGCGAATCTTGTTTTGCGACGGAATTTTCCTATTCGCGACGGAATTTATTCCGTCGTCTATTGCCTTGTCGTATTTTGATAGACGACGGAATTGGCTACGGATTATTCCGTCGCAAAGTTACGCGACGGAAATATTTCCGTCGCAATTTTCGCAAGGAAAATTATTTCGACGCTAATTCTGTCGCCATATTCGAAACAAATATTCCGTCGTCATTTTTTTTCCGTCGCAAATTCCGTTCCAAAAACGACATAATTCTTTTCCGTCGCATTTGTTGTAATACATATTCCTTCGCAAAATTTATATTCTGTCGCGATTCCATCGTATTTATACATACATACATACATACATATATATATATATATATATATATATATATATATATACACACACATGTATATATAACAAGGTCCTCCGGTAAAAATTGATGGAATGTTTTAGTAAAAATAAATAAAAGATACACACAGAGAGAGATTTTTATAATTATTACATAAATGTTCAAGTTTGTAATATTTATAAAACCGACCCGCCTTATTTTCCCATATCTTTTAGCAACATTCAACCGTTGATCTACAAAAATGAATGAATCGGATTATTCATCACATTCCCCATTTGATATTCAATTATTTTAATTTTTAAATTTTTAGAAAATCTTTTTTTTTATATATTTATATCTAAGTCACTAAGCTATCACATTTGAATAAAAGTACACGTGAAAACCTAGCTGATTAATTAACATCAAATCAATGATAGTATCGTAAAATTATATAGTACATTGTAACAGAGTCAATAGTACTCAAAAAATGCGTAAAATTAGAATTTAATTGTATTTTTTACTGCTTTATGGAGTTTAAATTTATTTCTTTTAATTATTGGTTCAACTATCAAATTTTAATAATTCATGGTTCATTCAGAGGACCACAACTGATTAAATTTTAAAAATTGAAGGATCATGGATATTAATTTGGACTATGGATAGTAACAATTTAAAAGTTGAAGGATCACATATGATCAATTTAAAAGTTTAAGACTAAACATGATAAATCACTACACTGTAAAAACTAGATATGACATTAACTCTTTCAATAAAACTCAAATAATAATATTAGGCATCCGGTCTCCCTCGATCTGTCCGTTCATTCTAAACCATGTTTATTTAACTAGTTTTACACGCGCATTGCGCGAATGGGTTAATGCCCAATGTTTATATTTAAATAAATATTTGAAAGTATATCAATGCAAGATTATATAGGAGAAGTTTATACATAGGTAATTTGAATGTCGAATTTGTTTATTTAAATATGTAACTCAAAGTATATGAATCCAAGATAATATAGGAAATTCATTATAATTGTCACTAAAATAAATATTTGCAACTTTGTAAAATCGATAGTCTAAATACTGAAAAGTAGTATTTATTTAGACTATCATTTTTAGACCAAATATTTAGACTATCGATTTTACAAGGTTGCAAACATTTATTTTAGTAATAATTATAATGAATTTTCTATATTATCTTGGATTCATATACTTTGAGTTAGATATTTAAATAAAAAAATTCGACATTCAATTACCATGTATAAACTTCTCCTATATAATCTTGCATTTATATACTTTCAAATATTTATTTAAATATAAACATTGAGCATTAACTCATACGCGCAATGCGTGTATAAAACTAGTAATTCAATAAGAGTAAAATAGAGTGATCCCTCTTGAATTTGTTGGGTTATTTGAGTACTCTCTTTGTCAACCAATCCCCAAATAGTTAATATAATTAGCTTCAAATTATTTTTTTAAAATATTTTTTCATGATATTAATAAAATACTTGGTAAATAAATATATAACATTATTTTGGATTACAACTTTGATATTTAATTACAAGATATTGTAAAAATAAGATAATGGACAATGTAATGAATATCAATTGATAAATTTGAATGTAAAGAATCTAGAGAAAATAAAGACAATATAACTAATGAAATTATTTCTCTTATTTAATTCAATTTTTTGATAATGAATAATTTTTTCAAATAAAGGTATTGTAGACACATAATTATAAATTAAAGAAATACATATGTATCATTTTTTTTTTTGGTAAATTTACAGGGTCTTTCTCTCCGTCTGTTTAACGGTCTGGGGTCCACCCATGTTCGCTCCGGGAGGCACGGGAGCTGGCCCAGGGGGCATATGTATCATTTTTTGTTGTAGCTTAGCTACTAATTTATTTAATTTAATAAGAGTAAAATAGAGTGAGGAACTTCATTATGTCAAATTTGATTGGGATGAGGTTCAAACCTAAGACCTTTCTTATAGAAATTAATTGATAAGTTAAAAGTTAACGGAATATTAACGGAGAAGCGAATATTTAACGGAAAACTTAACGGATAATCATATAATTAAGGATAAATTAGAAAATCTCAAGGAAAAATATAAATCTAAACAATCTGAACCATCCATTTGATTAAATAATTTGACCGCCATTTTTTCTACCATTTTAGGCCTAACTCTCTTTGGCTCTTATTAGTATGGTAGATGTGCACCTCTAAAACATCATACTTTTCGCAAACAAAACTCTCTCGTAATATATTGATTTAAATTTAAAAACAAAAAAGAATAAATAAAAAAAAAATTCTGAATCAATAAGATGCATCGTACAAACAAGTGACAAAATTTTACAACATCATGCATTATTATTCATCATATAAACACATGGCATGACTTTGTGCTATTAAAAATAAAAATAAATGAAAAAGTAGATTTTAAACAATAATATGAAATGAGTTTATTATTTTTATCATTTATATTAACTTAGTAATAACTTAAGCAACTTTATTATTTTTAAACTATAACATTATATGCACGAGTTTATTGAAACTCCCTATACAAGTAGTTTTAAAGAGTTAATTTCATGAATGGTCCTTTAATTATAGATATTTATCAATTTTTAATCTGACCATAATTGGTCCTTGACTATTGGTTTGTTTCAGATTTTGTAATCCAATTACGTTTAATAAGTATTAAAAAGGGTAAAAATATAAACTTAGCTAGTAAAATCACCTCTATAGATTTGCATATTTAAGGGTGTTAAAGAAAAGATATAATCTTCTCAAATTTGGAGCAGAGACTTATCATTAGCCTAATCTAATTAAGGCTCTGTTTGACAGAGATTATTTAGGAACTTATACCTTATTTTAAGCTACTAATAAGCTATAAGAGTATAAGCTATGCTTGGTAATGTTCCTAAAATAAGCTAGTAGCTTAAAATAATAGCTTATTTTGGAACGATACCTAAGGTAGTAGCTTCCTAACTTTTTTTTTTCCATCTTTAACCTTATTATTTTAAAGAAATGACATCATTTACCCTTCCCAATTAAAACCCTTTTCTGTTCTTCTTTATTCGCAACTTTCACAGTAATCGCTTCATCATCTTCATTCGCACTCCGCAGAACCATCGCCTATTAGCCACCTCGGGCTCCGTAGTCTGCAATCGGCCAATCGTCATAGCACCAGTCCTTAGGTATGTATATATTTATTTTGTTGTGTTACTTTTATATATTTTGTTCTATTGCATCTCGTATATCCGTAGGCTTATATATGATATATATTCCATTGTATTACTTATATTACTTGAATGGTTGGACTGCGTGTATATGATATATATTTCATTGTATTCCTTCATATTATATATATATATATATATATATATATATATATATATATATATATATATATATATATATATATTAATGTAATCTACTGTGTTTATAATCTGCAGTGTTTTTGATATAATGTAATTTGAAGAATTAAAGCAAGGTAATACATAGAAATTCAATATGCCAAAAAGCTATATGAGTAATGTAATCTGTAGTGTTTGTAATCTGTATGACTCTACCCAAGTTTTGTGAGTAAATTACCAAAATGGTCCCTCGACTATGTTGATTTCACCTTTTTGGTCCTAGTCATTTTGACTTGGCTAATTACATCCTTCGACTATCAATATTTTTAACCATTTTGGTCCTTCGGCGACTTAGACAACAATTTTTTAGGGATATTATTGGAAGTTCAATGTGAATTCCCCATTTTTTTTGAGCTCTCTTGTGCCCTCTCCTATTGCTCTCTAGTAAACTTCCAATAATATCCCTAAAAATTACCGTCTAAGTCACCAGAGGACCAAAATGGTTAAAAAATTGATAGTCGAAGGATGTAATTAGCCAAGTCAAAATGACTAGGACCAAAAAGGTGAAATCAACATAGTCGAGGGACTATTTTGATAATTTACTCACAAAACTTGGGTAGAGTCATACAGATTACAAACACTACAGATTACATTACTCATATAGCTTTTTGGCATATTGAATTTCTATGTATTACCTTGCTTTAATTCTTCAAATTACATTATATCAAAAACACTGCAGATTATAAACACAGTAGATTACATTAATATATATATATATATATATATATATATATATATATATATATATATATATATATATATATA
>NC_044924.1:12148174-12199188 GCF_003576645.1 Ipomoea triloba | reverse complement strand
ACGTGCGGCCGTGCGGTTTACACCACTCAATATTAAGAAATGCACCACTCAATATTACGAAATGCACCACTCAGTAACATTGAGTGGTGCATTTCTTAACATTGAGTGGTGTAAACCGCACGGCCGCACATAAGGGCGTGGCCACACCTGAACATGACCCTATATATATATATATATATTTATTTATTTATTTATTTATTTATTTATTTATTACAGATAAGATATGATGAAATGGTTTTCAAGTATTCAACCACTGTTTCCGTTTGCTTTTTTTATTTTTATTTTTATTTTTATTTCTATTCAAGTATTCAACTACTAATGTTTGTTTAAATTGGATTATTTAAATTATTTGATGTGTTTAGCCTCATTAAACTGAAACTTTAACTTATTATTATTATTATTATTATTATTATTATTATTATTATTATTATTATTATTATTATTATTATTGTTATTGTTATTTCTAAATTAGCAATATGTATGGCTTCAACAAATGATAATATGGATGGAGAGAATTTTAAATGGACCAACGAGTACATGGTGCTCTTTTGTGAGATTTGTATCAAATATATTCGAAAGCATGAGCGTGGTTTAATGAAATGGAAAGAAATTAAAGAAGAGTTTGAAGCTACCGCCAAACAGAAAATTGCACATAGAAGTTTAAAGAATAAGTGGGATGCTATGAAAAAAGAATGGAGAACTTGGAAGCAACTGAAACGTGAAGAAACTGGTTTAGGGTTGGATCCTAGTACACATAAGATTAGTGGCTCCGATGGAAGATACTTGCTAAAATGCCATAGTTTAGTGTGGAGACCCAAATTGATGTCATTATGGCTACATTTGCCTTACATAATTATATTCGGAAAAATTCACAAGATGACATGATGTTTAATGTGCTTGAGCAACATCCAGATTACATACCGCCCGATGAACTTCAAGATTCAAGTAGTAATATCTCCTTCAACAAATGTTTAAGTCAGCCCTCTATTGAGATGAAGGAGATTCGCAACAATATTGCTATTTCGTTTTGGGATGCTAGATCATGATTTGCTAATAGTTTTATTTTCAAACGTTAAATTTTAATATGTAAACAAACAAATTTAAATTTTATGAAGACGCCTTTTTTAGTCTTTTTACATTTATCAGTTTATCAAAAAGTTAATTTTACCAAACACTTGTAAGCATAACGGCTAGCTTAACAGCTCACCAGTTTCAGCTCCTAACTTATATAGCTTTTCAGCTTTCAACTACTTTTCAACTTTCAGTTACCTTTTCAGCTAGGTTTGCCAAACATAGCCTAAATTGGCTTATGCATCAAAGTGTTCTTCACATTCCCATTAATGATGAACCTAATGTATGAAGTTTATGAACCCAATTTGTAACAAGCCGATTTTTACATTTTTATCCTTAAAGTTAACGTTTACTAAATGATAATTTAATTGAAGGACCAAATCTGGAACAAAATCAATAGCCAAGGGAACACTTATAGCCAAATTGGAAGACGAGAATAAAAATTGATAAATGACAATACTCAAAGGAACATTCTTGAAATTAACTATAATCTTAAAACTTATGGATTGTTGAAAATTAGTGTTATACCCCAACTTCCTCATAATTTGCGTTTTTATGCTAAGTTCTATATTTTTAAATTATACATATTATAATCATTTTCACATATGACATCCGATATCTCCACTTTTATTATTCTCTTATTTCTTCCCACCCATTTCAATTCTAGTGTTGGGTTTACGAGAAAGGGCCTAAGAAGGCATCGGCCTCAAAAGAAAAAACTGACAGGAAAAAAAAAAGAGAGGATTAAAAAAATAGAGGAAAAAAATAGAATCATACGACCCTACATGTAGAGAAGGTGGCCAAGGAGCCTGCAAGTAGAGAAGGCAGCTCATTACCCTGCATGTAGGGAAAGTGGTCGGGAATCATCTTTTCTAGGCCTGTAGGCCTGAAGACCGAGCCTGGTATATATAGGCCTGACCTATTTAGTTTAATAGGTTTTTGAAATTGGCTCAAGTCTAACCTTTTTACTAAACGAGCTAGGCCTAACTAGGCCTTAATTAAGTCCGTACATAAGCCCCTACAAGGGGCCTGGCCTATTCCCACTCCTAATCAAAATTAACCTTCGGTTACTAATCTCTCGGATATTAACCTCTCGGTCCCGAAATTGAGTACTTTTCGATTCCGACCGTACATAGTATTCATATTTTTCAATTAACTTTCTTACCAAACTAAAATAATATTTATAACTCCACAACTCTAAATATTATTTAAACGTTCAAGGTAGTCCATCTAAAACATTAATCTCCATTAGTATATAAATTTCCAACATAACATATACATAATAGATTTATTTATTTAAAGTTAATTATTAAATATTTTATATTTTAAATACCGTCAATAATTGTTGAGTGCACTTAAAAAGTTAAAAGTTAAAGAAATTTAACCAATAATGATCTTTTAAAACCGTTTTTATACATCGGAAAGAAAAGACAAGAAATTAAATAAACTGTGGCTAAGCCATTGCACACAATATATTGGCAAAAGAGGGAATTGGAATAATATGTGTAACAAGCTAGGGGTGGTTGGGCCGGAGATGCTTTTACTCTGTTTGACAAAGCTTATTTAGGAGCTTATAGCTTATTTTAAGCTACTAATAAGCTATAAGCTCAGTTTGATAATGTTCCCAAAATAAGCTAGTAGCTTAAAATAAGAGCTTATTTTGAAACGCTACTTAGGGTAGCTTTTCAAAAATAAGCTAGTAGCTTTTTAACTTTTTTCCATCTTTATCCTTATTATTTTAAATAAATGGCATCCTTTACCCCTTTTAATTAAAACTCTTTTGACATTTTCTTTTCATTATGTTTGGTTGTAATTTCAGTTTGACATTTGTGTTTGAACATTAATTTTTATATGAACTAATCATATGAATTATAAACATTTTTTTTACTTTATATATTTTCAAATACATGTTCTTACTTTATATTTTAATTACATATATTGATTTCATTATTTTATATTTTAATATACAAACAAACCTATTTAAATTTAAAATTATTTAAATTGTATGAAGATGTCCTTTTTAGTCTTTTTACATTTATCAGTTTATCAAAAAGCTAATTTTACTAAACACTTTTAAGCATAACAACTAGCTTAACAGCTCTTCAAATTTCAGCTTCGAGCTTATAGCTTTTCAGTTTTCAGCTACTTTTCAGCTTTCAGCTACCTTTTCAGCTAGGTTTGCCAAACATAGCCTTTGGCTCTGTTTGGCAGAGCTTATTTAGGAGCTTATAACTTATTTTAAGCTACTAATAAGCTATAAGCTCTGTTTGGTAATGTTCTCAAAATAAGCTAGTAGCTTAAAATAAGAGCTTATTTTGAAACGCTACTTGGGGTAGCTTTTCAAAATAAGCTAGTAGCTTTTTAACTTTTTTCCATCGTTATCCTTATTATTTTAAATAAATGACATCCTTTACCCCTCTCAATTAAAACCCTTTTGACATTTTTTTTTCATTATGTTTGGTTGTAATTTCAGTTTGATATTTATGTTTGAACATTAATTTTTGTATGAACTAATCTTATGAATTATAAATATTTTTTTTACTTTATATATTTTCAAATATATGTTCTTACTTTATATTTTATTTAAATATATTGATTTCATTATTTTATATTTTAATATATAAACAAACCTATTTAAATTTAAAATTATTTAAATTGTATGAAGATGTCCTTTTTAGTCTTTTTACATTTATCAGCTTATCAAAAAGCTAATTTTATCAAACACTTTTAAGCATAACAGCTCTTCAGATTTCAGCTTCGAGCTTATAGCTTTTCAGTTTTCAGCTACTTTTCAGCTTTCAGCTACCTTTTCAGCTCGGTTTGCCAAACATAGCCTTTGTGTGCTTTTGTTTTAATGTTTGCTTTTTTGGTGTGCTTGAAAATCAGAAAAATGACTTCTGAAAAATATTTTTTGAAAAATGAATATTTTTTAGAAAATAATTTCATTTCCAATGTTTGGTTGCATTCTAGAAAACTGTCTTGGTATGTTTGGTTTATATTTTGAAAAATGAGTAGAATTGTATAATTAAACATTTTAATCATTTTATTTAGAATATTAAATATTTATAATAATATTAAATATAATTTTATTTATTAATTTTTTTAAAAAAAATAAACACCACTGGTTTCGGCGGAAACCAAACCTTTGGTTTCTGCCGGAAACCTTGTTGTGAGTGCGGTGGAAAATAACCATATTTTTTCCAGTCAACGGAAAGTGTTTTTCGTTGATTAGATTTTCCAAACACATCCAAATACTAGAAACTCAGAAAATAATTTTCAGAAATCTTTTTTCGGATTTTCGAACGCACTCTAAATCTTGCTTTGAATTCGTTTCTACAAAAGATTAAATTTATTTATAAGAAGCTAATGGTTTGTTATAATTACATTTTTAAATCCTTACAAAATCAAACAAAAAGATCAGAAGTGACTGCCTAACCAACTAATCATTCATCTAGCCATGATGATTTGCATGCTTGGAGGCCGGACAAGCACTTGAATACAAACATTTATAAGGTCATTTGTAGTAATAGAAGTTTTTGAGAAACATAATTAGAGTGGTGGCGGCTAAAAAGATTAATTTATAAGTACTAGAGGCCCATGCTTTATATCTTTTGGAAACAATTTGTGATTAACTTTCATTTGTTTATTATACATATTTATGGACAAGCTAATACTTATAATAACTAGATGCTTAACTATAATCTTTTTTTTTTTTTTGTGAAACCAATCTCACATTTTAATAGTGCCATAGGAGTTCTGAGCCTATGTAACTCAACTGATGCTAGACCTTTGCTCAGTGCACACAAGGAGTCCCTTTCACTTGGTCTTTCCTCCCAAACTTCACCCATGTGACCAGTTGAGTTGCCCACGTAGACTTGCTTGATATACTTTATATTGTTACAGGGTGTACTCTAAAAGCAAATCATAACTAATAAACTCTAAGTGAACTTCTAAAACAAATTAAAAAATAAAATAAAATTAAACCATAAACCCCAAACAATTATAAAAAAAAAAAAGTTTAACCATAAATTGTAAAAAGGTGAACAATTTTATTGCACCTATACGTATCACGTAAACATTATATGGTGTTGCTAAATGCACTGTATAGTGTTATTACTTACACTTAAAGTTCTAGTTATTTACAAATAATATACCACTCCATGTTTTTCATCTCTCACTACTTTAAAGTCCTTGATCTTTCCAGATAGAAAATTTTAATTGGTTCCTAGGTTCCAAGTTCTCTCTTGCCTGCAAGTTCTAGTATGTATGTGTGTGTAGTTAATTTCACTCTTGGTCCTATGATTATTGAGATCTTGTTAATTTCAATCCCTGATGAGTTTCATAATTGTCAATTTAATATCTTAACTATTCAATTTTTCTCAATTTCGGTCAATTCGGCAAAATTTTCAGCGAAAAAACCCTTAAAAGACAAATTTATCCTCGAAATTTTAAAATAATAACTGGAAATATTATTTTTTCCGCTGACTATGTCGTGGAAAAAGAAGTAGTGGTGGAAATTGAACATGCAAAAGCCCGGAGAAATGGTTGCTGACGACAGTAGGCCGAAAAATATAATATTTTCAGTTATTATTTTAAAATTTTTCAGATATTTCTCGTCGAAAATTTGGCCAGATGGATCGAATTTGAGAATAATTGAATAGTTAAAGTATTAAATTTATCAGTTTTGAAACTCATGGACTGAAATTAATTAATAAGACCCCAATAGTTATAGGACCAAAAGTGAAATTAATTATATATATATATATATATATATATATATATATATATATATATATATATATATATATATATATATTGATGAGTTCTTGTGCGGAAACTTGCTCAGGCGGTGCGAAGACGCGGTTAGATTTGAGCCGTTGATCAAATCTATATCAACGGCTCAAATCAATTAAATTTGTAAAAAAAAAAAAAAAAAAATCATACGCATATAACAACTAGTACTCAAACTTGTACTCAATTCTCAACTCAATTTTGCACTTTTTTTGATGTTACTTTCTTTCACCCTTCTTTCAACAACTGACGCACTTTAACATATAAATCACGCACCTTAAGAAGGAAAACCACGCACCTAAAGAAGTAAAACCATGCATCTAAAGCTTTAGACTGACGCACTTAAGTTTATACAACTGACGCACCTTAAGCACACAAACCACACACCTTAAAAAGTAAAACAACACACCTAAAACTTTAGACCACGCACCTTAAGTTTCAACAAAAAACGCGCCTTAAGTTATCAACTGAAGAACTAACGTACCTTAAGCATTGAAACCACACACCTTAAGCACAAAACCTACGCAACTTAAGTTCTCAATTGTATAAGTGACGCACCTTAAGCACAAAAATCACGCACCTAAAGAAGGAACACGAATCACCTAAAGCACAAACCCTAAGCACCTTAAGTTTGACCCATATGAAAAATGACCAGACTGCCACCGTGTTTTTTTTAAACGTTGTTAATCCTGGACGTTGATTTTGACAATATTAATGGCTCTCTTCTCACCGCACAATCGCACCTGAGAAAATCAACTACACGTTAATTGAATTTTATATATATATATATATATATATATATATATATATATATATATATATATATATATATATCAAATGTGTTTTCCTAACAAACTAATAATAATGTAGCTACAAATACTTGATTGCATGCATAAAAGAGGCCGGCGCATTTTAATACAAGCTGAAGCTTGGATCTATCTTAAAATGGAGAAATTTATTATTTGTTTTGTCTTTGAGGAAACTGCATGTCTTATTATGCTTTTAAAATGAAAATCTGTCTAAAGTTGAACAAAAACTCAGACGGATTAAACTAACTGAATAACAACAAATAAGTTCCCATTATTATTATTATCATATATTATATGCTACGGCAGCTTGTTTTTTCCCACTTCTGTTTATGTTGTTTTTTTGCTTCTGTTTATGGAATTATGGTGTTCCTTGTTCTTACCCTTCTCTTCCAAAGTTTGTGACCAATTGTTATATAATAATTCACATTAACATTATTGGAGATTGCACTGGCTAGCTGTGTAGGGCCAAATAATACTTGCAGAAATCATTGTGTGTATGACTGTACTCCAATTTTAAAATCCAATACTATATATGTTCATCCCCACTATTAATTAATTTGGGTTTTTTAATTTCATTCTTTTTGTGGAGAGGTATTCAGATTATGTTAATTCAGAGATGCTTCAACAAGTGATTGTTAATTATGTATAGTGTTAATTATTGTACATTCATCTTTTAATTGATTGTAATAATATATTGTATGTATATAGTAACTGAATCATAATGGAGTTAATTGATCACACAAACCCATTATTTTTTTATGAAAAAGAGTTAAATATGTCATTGAATCAAACATAAAAATATGTTTAAAAAAAACATAAAAATATAATTGGACAGCTAAATAAACTAAAAATAAACGTGCAATTATTAGCTCATTGAATAAGCTAAGGCTAATATCATCCTGTAATTTTAGTGCTTTCAAGACAACATGCATGCTTTTGTGTAAAAAATAATAATTTTATTTATTTATTTGTTTGTTTACATGTCTTTCAAGCTTTCTTTTTTAGAAAGCTTGCAAAGTACATAACAAATTGTCAAATGGTAATTTTTGCTGTCATTTGGCAACTTTCCTGTACTTAATTTAAGCCATTGATCTTCACATTTTAATGGATTAGATTTATCCACACGAACTCCAGAGAATAGTATGTAGACTCATATGATTATTAGTCTATATATATATATAAGGAGAGGTTTCTAGTACAAAGATGCTATTATAAGTAAAAGATGGAGTTAGATCTGAGTCATTGATCAAATCTAGATCAATGGCTCAAATCAATGAAAACTTAAATTACAAAAAAGATGTTGTTCAGGATTTACTACTGGCCACTCATAAGCAATTCTACTACCTTTGTTCTCTACTCCGATTGCTGAAACATGATGAAAGAAGGATAGTTTGTGTTTTGTGACTGCAAAAGATAAAAAATAAAAAAAGTAAGTGCGTCCTCAATTAAAGAAACAAACTGTGAAAAATGGTGCACCTTAAAAAAGAAAATTACGCACCTAAAGCTTTAGGCAGACACACCTTAAGTTTCAACAACTGACGCACTTTAAGCACACAAACCACACACCATAAGAAGGAAAACCACGCACCTAAAGCTTTAGACCGAGGCACTTAAGTTTCAATAACTGACGCACCTTAAGCACAGAGCACAAGAACCACGCACATTAAACACAAAAACCACACACATTAAGAAGGAAAGCCACGCACCTTAAATTTGACCTAGATGCAAAAATTAAAGGTCAAATTGCCACAGCGTTTTTTTTTTTTTTGGTAAATTTACAGGGTCTTTCTCTCCCTTTCTCTCCGTCCGATTAACGGTCCGGGGTCCACCCACGTTCGCTCCGGGAGGCACGAGAGCTGGCCTAGGGGGAATCGTCACTTGTGGGAATTGACCCGGGTTCTCCCGAAATTCCTCCCCACAAAGAGAGCTCACTTGCCAAATTCTTGTTAATCATGGACGTTGATCTTGGCAAGATCAATTACACTTATTTCACCCCACATTCGCACCTGAACACACCATTCGCATTTGAACCGTATTATATATATATATATATATATATATATCCATAATCGGGTGAAAATTATGCCCTAGGTGAGAACCTATGGACAAATCCAAACCATTGATCTAATAGATTTAACTGTTGAAAATAAACAAAATATTATAATATTTATGAAAATGACCCCGCTCATTTTTTACTTAATTTCCTATCAATCAAATCTTGCAGATCAATGATTTCGATTTGTCAACAAGTTCTCACCTAGGGAGTGGTTCTCACCTAGGGAATTGTTTGTGAACATAGATTGTTATTGTTCATGAATGAATTGTAATCATGAACATGTGTATTTGTTTGGTTATTAAGTATTGATGAACGTGTTTACGAACATGAACGTGTGCATTAACGAACATGTTCGTGAACGTGTTCATTAACGTTAACGAACACTTAACAATTGAACATGAACATGACATTCAAAAATCTTAATTAGCCAACGAACACGAACACGAATCCTCTGAAAAATCTTAAAAAACGAACATGAACAACTTTCGTTCGTTCATGTTCACTTCATTAATAGTCATACTCTTGAAATCTCTTAGAGAGTTATGTCTTGAAGATGTTTGTCCAGAAGGCGAAAAATCCAAACCCCAATAGATTTAGGTGCACCAAATAATTATTATACTGGGGATGCAAAACGACTAGATATAAATATCTTTGGGAAATAGTTAGAACGTAGTTGACATAGAAATTACCATGAACTTTTATATATGTAGGAAAAATTTATGAAGAATATTATAATTTTCGACAACACAATTGCTTTTGCAAATTGCTATCATTATATGATAATCTAGATCTAAAGGTAGGCACTAGTATGTTAGCCATATTATATTATAGTCTTTATATTATATGCTTTGTAATTAGTGGTTTAGGTTTAGTCAGCGTTTTAGCTCCAATAACTTAGGAGAGTTTTATGCTAACTCTCGTATAGGAGCTCAGACTTTCCTGTAATTGATTATTCAGAAAATATTCTAAACTCATCTGGTATCAGCGTTAGGTTAGGAAACCTCCGTCACTCTCTCCTCCTTTCGCGTAACCATGAACGTAAACTCAGCCGATGGTGCGATCACCCCGTCCGGCCAACCTCCCTCGCCGACGACTCCATTCTTGGCAACGGCTCACTAGGCTCTCTCCATCAAGCTTTCCACTCACAACTACATCTACTGGAGAACGCAGGTTCTGCCTTTTCTTCGAAGTCAAGGTTTGATCGGCTATGTTGATGGCTCGATCCCCTATCCGCTGGCGACTGTAACCACTGCCGCAACACCGTCATCCACCGCGCCGCCAACGACATCTCCCAATCCGGCGTATTTGCCTTGGATCCAGCAAGATCAGGCTATCCTTTCATTGCTAGTATCCTCTTTGACGAGCGAGGTGATGTACCTTGTTGTCGGCAAGGAAACATCGAAAGCTGTCTAGGACTCCATTAATGCCGCTCTCGCCTCCACTTCACGCTCACGCTGTCTCAGCCTGTTGGGGCAATTCCAGACACTCCGTCAAGCAAATCTCACACCGGCCGAATACCTTGGCCAGGCACAAATGCTCTTTGGTGGAATTTTACACACCAGTTAGCTTATCCCGACCTGCAAATCAAGTATTTTCTTGAAGGATTTTACACACTAGTTAGCTTACCTTTAAAAATATCGTAGAGACGTTTTATATGAATAAGTATCATTTACTTGTCACATTAATGGTTGTCCAATCTCTTGAAGTATATATGGAACCATTTCATACTCAAAGAAGATAATGAGGATATTTGGATATTTTAGGACTAGAAGTCCATTACTTATTTTTCATTGGAGCACTACTTTATGACTAGAAGTTTCACAATCGCATCAGACTTGATATTGTATTTGCGATGAACATGCTAGTAACATTTAGTGTTTTTCCTATAAAGAAACATTAGAAAATGTTGAACATATCCTCCGGTATCTTAGAGTTACAAAAGAGTTTTGAGATTTATACGAGAAACCTAGATATGGTCTTTGATAGGCAACTTGGATACAACATATTTGTTCGATCACCCTAATGCACAAATGAGAAATTGATTCTCAAAGTAAAACATTTGAGATTGGAAAATAAAAAATTAAACGATGTGTGTGTTTAAGCACCATATATATTCTAGCACCTTACGATGGTGTTTGAGGTTTAGTCAAGTGACACCAACCTTTGCTTTTAGGTTAGGATGTCAAAAGTTCAACCCCCAATCCAATCTCCTCAGTTTTATCACCCAAAACAAAAAAAAAATAAAAACAATAATAATATTAATAAAAAAAAAACAAAACAAAAAGTAAAAAACAAACAAAGCAAAAATGATCTCTATTCAATGTCAGCCACTTAATTAGTTGTCTTGTATTCAAACTATCTGAGACTAATACACTATTAAAGCAGGCAAATTATATTGTCAATCATGAATAAATATATACTTTTAATTTACTGAATATATATATTATTTGTGTGTTGAAAGTACAATATTTAGTAGTATACCAATTACCAAATAATATAATTTTAATAGTCAAATAATTTACTTTCAAGACATAAACTTTTAGTGTATTAAAAAAAATTTCAGTATAATAAAACGTATTTTATGTTACTGATTCACCTTATAAAGTGAATCATCGTATAATGATTGGTGAAAGCATGCACTGAAATTATAGTGGCATAATGGGCTTTACAAAGTTCTAAGGACTTTCTCGGCCCACTATAGTTTACCAAATCATGGGCCAAAGAACCCAATGTCAACATTTTGGATTAATATCATTTCATATGGAGAAAATTTACATTTTACATTCAATATAAAGGCAATTTATATCATGGATATAACATTATGAACCATAGATCGAAACGACGAGGTACAGAATTTATATTTGTAAGGTACAGAATTTCATAAAGCAAGATAAAAGAAAAATCACAACACATGACACATACACATGTTATATATTTACTTATTTTTCAAAACTGATTTAGATACATAATTTGTGTTCATAGACATAGAATTTCACAACACAAGACACAAAAATTCATAACGACACTATTACTAATTATTTTTTTTGAGTACTAGTGACTCTGTTACAATGTAGTATCTGTTCATAACTACTTTCTCAACCTACTGAAGCACAACGAGTCAACAGTTGACTCCACTGAGGCTCGAACCCACTCTCATCATCTATGTGGGAGTGTTAATCGGGACACAATTACTAATTTATTTCAGGTATAAAATTCACTCTTAAGGTACAAAATTACATAACACAAGACAAAAACTCACAACATAAAATACATAAACATACACCAGAGTCCATAATGCATTGTGAACCCTACTTTATGATATAAGGATATTGCAATATAAACCAATATAGATAGTTGTACCAAGTGACAATATACTATTACCAATAATATCATGTACAATCTTCATTAAGCAGTAAAAAGAGTTGCAGCAGCAGCTGGAAAACTGGATTTCTACATTTCACAAAAGCACTGTTGAAGAAAGCTATCTACAAAAACAGAAAACTGCCTTCCTGCTCAACTCATCAAAATTCAAACACTACTTTTCTTCCCATTCTTGGATCTTCATGATAAATTGTTCCGCTAAATCTACTTCGCTTCCCCGGGCTAGCTTTAAGCCTGTAGCAAAATGGGGAAGAAACGAAGAAACCAGAAAGATAGCTGATCACTTTAATTCCAAATGACTCCCAGAACTGGTGGAATGAGTTTCTGGTTCGGGTGTCTTCCTCTTTCGATAACCACCCGTGGCAAGCCTGTAAAGCCAAACATTTTAAGGAACAACAAAGCGAGAAGACAGGACAGAATATAATGAACGAAGAGACGTTTCAGATAAAGGAAAAATACCCCAACTGCAAGGTGGTATCAGAGTTCTCATTCTCGAACCCACCATCGCTCCCTATGTCCCGACTCTCAACACCGTCTTTTCCAGAGGAAACATTGTTTTCAGTAGGGTAGAATTCAATGCATGGTGCTGGCACAGTAGCACTTAATGGATAATAAAATCCTCGAAATCCTTCTATCTGTGTTGCACCATAAGCACAATGCATTAAACACAACTATGATCAATTTTGCATATTAGAAGTTATTCAGTGCATCGAGAAAAAGAATTTTGGTTTACCTCTCTGCGCAGTTGATCATTCACCAGCAAAGCCAGCTCTTCCTAGTTAAAAATAACAGACACTGTTAGCTGTTAGCACAAGATAGAAGTCATTAATCATGGCTGTAAAATGACGATTCATGGTTTTGTGAACATCGTAAATCACTATATGAGCTATAATTTAATTAAAACCTGTTTCTGTGAGTGCTCTAGTTGTTCCATCAGTATTTGCTCCTGGAATGAAGACTCTGTTATAGACCTCAGTAAACGTGTGTTAAGAATCCCACATTGAAAATATAAGAGAGAATGCCATGGCTTAGATACCTTAGACTAGCTAATTGATTAGATTCAGTCTTTTAGTGTGGCATTATAGCGACTTTGGCCCATTCTTAGATTGTAGCATAATATCAGAGCTTGTTTGGTTCACTTTATATTCACCCGGTAAACAAATGCATTTTTCAAGCAAATAAAGAAAGAGATGAAACAGGAAACCTTTCTACTCTTTATGCCCAACAGTCCTTCATGCAGTTGATGCTCAAGTTCTCGTAATTCATTCAAGCCCATACCTTTAAGATCCTTACCCAAGAACAGCCTAAATCAGAGCAAGATCAGTAGGATTGAATTAGCTTTGAATTTATAAAAGATAAAAAATTGCAATTAGATAGCTAACCGAAAACATACAACTGCTTTGATTTAAGCTTTGAGATTTCATCACTCAGAACCTCCACCTCCATGTGTTCTAGCTGCTGATTCAAAGAGCCATAGAACAAGCACAAAGATCAAACGATGAAACCATCAATGGGTTTTTCTAAGACAAAAAGTAAAAACATGGGAATGGACCATTCAGGAACAAAGGGTATGCAATCTAAGAATTGCCAAAATATTAAGGTTAAATAAACATTTCAAGAACAGCCTATGATACATGACGAGTGTGATGATATTGAACATTACATGGCCATCACGAGAAGATAAAAAGACCAATAATTACCTTTGGCTTCTTTTCTACAAGGGGCATTCCTGAAGACTTTATACGTTTGTTATACCTCGAAAGTGTTTGCTCCATGCTACATAAAAGATAGATTACATATGGCATGTTTAGTAACTGGAAAATCCTCCAGTTTTCTAGAAAACACAGTTTTCTATTCAAAATTAGCTATTTTTCAAATTTAGAAATAAAAAATGGAAAGCACTATTTTCTGGGTTAATAAAGGGAGTTGGAAACTACTAATCCATAACTTCAAGTATGATCACCATAACCATTACCTGTGCACTTTAAGTTCATCTATCTACCCCTACCTTAACCCACATATAGAACTCCACTCTCTACTTACTCTTACGACCTCATATCTAACCCCTCCACCCCCACTCCCACCCTCATCTCCATTGTAATTATCATGTACCTGCCCCCTCCCCCCCCACCTGCACTTTTCCACCATCTGACCTGCCACCCCCACTGACTCAATACCATTGTTACTTACAACTGGCATTTGTATTTTCATATTTAGAAAACTTGAAGTATCATATTTTATAAACTGAAAACTAATTAAATCTGAACATATTTATAATTTTCCAATAGGAAATGAAAACTGCCTAAACTTCCCCCAAAAGGCACCCTACACCCCGGCTCGACGGAGCAGTGAGCATTTGAGAGAATGTAATGCCAAATAACCATGCTCACAAGTGATTTTCCCAATTTGAGCATAATCCTTACACTACCACTGAATACTTCCTAGTGAACTAGTAATCTAAGGCCCTGTTTGGTAAATGACTGTTGGCTGATTGGGTTAGCTGATTGGGTTAGAAGATATGGGCCCTGTTTGGTAAATAATCAGCTTATCAGCCAATTTTGGCTTATTTGATCACTATTAGTTGTTTGGTTAATAAGCTTTCTGTAACTTTAAAATACTAAAATTCAAAAGGCTACTCAAAGCAGCATTTTCAATTAGCTTTTTGAGAACAAAATTTATACCAAACAGCTATCAGCTACCAATCTATCAAACAACTTTTTACAATCAGCTAATATTATTAACAAATCATACCTTTTAACTCAAACAACCAACCCAATCAGCTAACAACTATTTACCAAACAGGGCCATGATTAGTTGATAACATTGGCTAATTGTAGAAGTTTGTTTAGTAAAATTAGCTATTAGCTGGTAGCTGTTTACTATAATTTCTTTTCTCAAAAAGCTAATTGAAAATGCTGCTTTGAGTAGCCTTTTGAATTTTAGTATTTTGGAGTTACAAAAAGCTTATTAACCAAACAACTAATAGTGGTCAAATAAGCCAAAATTGGCTAATAGGCTGATTATTTACCAAACAGGGCCTAAGTCCGTGCGGGAAACTATGGCCTAAACTGACTCACAGCCGGGTTCATCCAAATGGGACAGCATAAATAAACATGAACAAGTATTCCATCCTCATTAAACTTGTCGGAGACATATTTTGTCGGCTTGAATATACGACAAAAAGTAGGAAATTAAAGATCGAAGATGATAACGTTCAGAGAATCGAAACAAAAATCTCCAGTCAACTATAAGTTGACCTGCTTTAGTAATGAATTGAAGTAGAATGGTTTGTTCCAATTGCATAAATCGCAAAATTGGGACTTTGGAAATACTCCGTATATAATTACCAGTTACCTGCAAATCTGCGATGCAATCATAAAGAGAAAAAATGCACAAATTTGAAATCGAAAAACTTGCCCTAATCAATCGCAGAAAGAATTCCACATGCAGCAAGCAAAAACGAAGATTCAAAAGAAAAGAAATTGGATAGACCTTGTGCTAGAGAACTCGAAAAGCTTGCCAGTACTGGAGAAGACGATGACGGCGACCTCAGCGTCACATAAAATAGAAAGCTCCCTGGCCTTCTTGACCAAGCCGCCGCGGCGTTTGGAGAAGGTGACTTGCCTGTTGTTTATATTCTCAATCAATTTTATGTCAATCTTCCCTCTACCCATCCTCTTAAACGCCCCCCCTCAATTCTCAATCTACACAAGTTCTTGTTAATTCTGCATTTACAACGAATTGGATGAAGGGTTTTAGCAGGGTGAAGAATGGAGAGAGGAGAGGGGTGGGGGTTGGGAAATATAGAGAGAGAGAGAGAAAGAGAAGGTGGATGGAGGGAGAGGGCAGAGGCGTGGTGTGTAGCGACCAAATGGCGAGAAAGGCAAGCTTGCATGGCTGTTCCTCTATACACTGCTGCATGACTGTTTTTGCCACATTTAGCTCCTCTCCCTCCCTATTCGTCCTTTTTCTGGCTCCTACTTTCCTTTTCATTTCAACCCCTGCCCCTACTAAATACAAACAGCTTAATTTTCTTCTTCTTTTTTGTTTTTTTTTTACACCCGAGAAAGTCGGTGAAACGGTGTATATTAGGTAAACATTATTTTTGTGTAATGGGTTACCAATCATATTAAATTGTTAAGTGCCAATTACCATGTGATGATATCTGATTACCATTTTACAAGTCCTGATGATGGACACTTAGATTCATTGGGCTGAAAATGTTTAAGTATAGAATATACACTACCTTGAAAAGAGATTACATGAAAATTTAAAACATGCAAAATGCATATCATTTAACCATTCTTACTTATTTTAGGGATCAAAATATAATTAACTCAATTCAAATTATTGAGTTATTTTTCCTTTTTTAATGTCTTTTTTTTTTTTAAGTATCTCAACCACTATTTGAAGGCGTGCACTAGATAAATCTTGCATTGTGATCCTAGCTGCCAAATGACCACGAGGTAAATCAGCTTAGGTTTCTCATAACTGACCTGCTTAATAAAGCTAATTAAACATTCACGCAAAATATTTATAGAGTTAATTACCAAAATGGTCCATTGACTATGGCGAAATTATCAATTCGGTCTTCTTTTACTTGATAAAGTCCTCAACTTTGTAAATGTTAACCAATATGGTCCTCCGTTAGGTTTGGAGTCTAACGTCTGTTAAATTCAAGGGTAATAAAGGAATTTCAAGTTGCTCCTCGGATAGCCCGAACTGCCCACATATTAACTTATTAACTTAATTCCTTAGTAACTTATTCCCAATTTCTAAAAGCCCTAATTCTAAATTCCCAATTCTGATGCTAGAGTCGGCCGAGAGCCAGGGCTCAAGAGAGTGGTTCGTGCTCCCTAAATCAACCGATTCGAATCAAGAGAGTGGTTAGAGATGTCTCCCCAACAAGATGCAACCTTGGAGTGGATCGAGAGACACAACTGCAAGTGGGATTCCCGCATTCCCTTCACCAAGTAAGTGTAATTGTACTTGCCATTTGTGTACAGATTTTGACAACGATGCATCAATTTGTGCCGTTTTGGATAATGGGTAGGGTAATGGGTGTTAGAAAATGTCATACAAGCATAGCGGAAACATCAATCGCTTTTTTCTTTGCCACAGTCAAGGGACCATTTTGATAATTAACTTAATTAATTTAAAAAGTCTAGGTACTTGTTTTTCATTATTAGAAATAAATAATTATTTGATCAAATTTAAATATTAAGTCAGGATGGCCGAGTGGTCTAAGGTGCTAGACTCAAGTTCTGGTCTTCGTGAGAAGGTGTGGGTTCAAATCCCACTTCTGACAACTTAATTTTAACTGAACATTGTTATAAAATTATGAAACGTAATTTTTCAAAGACCAAAATAATAGCATACGACAGTTTAATTTCAATTTCGTCCTTTTATTTCAATACTTTTTCTTAATTAATTGAACATTAGAATAAAATTATGAAACGTAATTTTTCAACGAACAAAATAATGGAATACGGATTATATTCTATTCTTTATTGATTACATCCTATATATAACATAAAATTTTAATTCTGTCAAATTTCATTTTGTGAACTAAATGTGTTGCAAGTGTTATTTAAAAAAAAAAAAAAAAAGAAGAAAAAAAAAAAAGATGCCAAGTGAAGAGGTGTTGCGTGTGCTGGGCAAAAAATAGAATTTAAAGACTTAATTAACCTCGTTAAGCTAAATACTAACCATATATGATTTTTAAATAATGTTTAATTTTATCATTTGAGAGAGAGAGAGAGTGTCCATGGAATGTACTCCATAATTGCTCTTAGGCATCTTGTCATTTGGAACTAAAGAATGGAATGATTACTTTATTAGTTAGAGTTGAAGTGCATTTTGTGAGCATGACTGATAAATAAAAGTAAGATTAATGCTACATATTTCTCTTAAATTTTTTTTTTATTATATTGTTTTATCGGGCTAGTTTAAATGGTAGATCATTTGACTTAAAGTCATCACTGAAGTCTCAAAGAGAGGGTTCGACTCCCAGCAAGGCACCAATATCATCATTAAGATAATGTAATTTGCTATAGATTTCATTGATGTGACATTTATGCCACCTAATGATTACAAGTCATGGAAAAAAGGAAATTTTTAATGATTACAAGTCATGGGAAAAAGGAAATTTTTTTGGAGAATATAGCATTTTTCTATAAGTAATTCGTAAGCAGTAGTTAAAATAAAATGAATGAATATTCATACTCTTGTAAGATGATACAAGTTTTTGAGTGTGAAACAATGATGTATACTTTTTTTTTTTTTTTGGTGAGTAACAATGATGTATACTAATTCACTATAACTCAACCCAATTTTACAATAAAGATCCACCAACAAATAACAAAGAAAAAACACAATCAATATCAAATCTATCTTTTGTTACCTAATAAATACAAAACTAATCACATATGCACATCATTTCATCTATAGAGCAATCCACTACTCAAGAAACTCCAGGCACAAATTATAACCACCAGGCACAGTGGTTCACCCTTCAGTCTTCCTAGTTCGGCAGCCGCAGTTCCCAACTTCGCCTCTTCCACCAACTGCTTCGCCCTCTTCTTGTCCTCTCCTTTTCACGGCAGACTACCGTCGTGGCAAGGAAGCACGGCAACAAGGAGAGCAACTCAGCAAGGCAGGGCAGCAACTCCTCACGGCCACTATCGTTCGGCGAAGGCAACAATCTTCACCGCCGCGGCAATTTTTGTTATATTTTATCTTAATTTATTGAAAAATTAAAAAAAAATAAGATAGTCATTTCAAATTCGAATATGCGAGTCGAATCGAATATATTCGAATAAATTGGTCGAATCGAATACGAATCGGAATTTAGGATTCAAACACCTAACGAATTCGAATTCGAATACTCATCAAAATAATCGAATTCGAATCGAATACTGAAGTATTTGACTCGATTCGATTCGTTTACACCCCTAGGCACCACCCACTGACTTTACCATCTTCATTGTCAGTCACTGCCTCTAAGTTCCAGCTACACACAGCATTGGATTTGATCAAATCGAACGACAAGGCTAGAAACAGAATTACCTATCAATGTACCAGTTACACGAGATTTCATTTTTCAAAAGAATCTAGAGAAATGCATGGATTTGGCATTACAATACAGCTCTGCAAAAGCTGTAAATGTTTAGAGCTTCAACTTAATAAATTGCGCAGATACTACTGATAGACGATACTTCAGGCAAGAGCGTCATGTATCACACATGCACACATAATAAATTGCTGAAACCGTTGCATTAAGTTCAGCCCATGATTGCAATAATTCTTTAAGAAAAATGTGGACTAATACAAGCGCTAATACATTACCTGATTTAAACATGCCATCTTTGACTCCATGATTGAAATATCTAAGCTTTGGTGCTCAAGGAGGTCACACAATTTGTAAGCAACATAATCTTTTAGATTGATAAAGGCCCTAAAAGTTCATACAGAGTAAGATGGAGAGCATTATTATAGATATTACTAAATGCAATATCTAAGCTTTGGTGCTCAAGGAGGTCACACAATTTGTAAGCAACATAATCTTTTAGATTGATAAAGGCCCTAAAAGTTCATACAGCGTCCGATGGCGAGCATTATTATAGATATTACTAAATGCAATATCTAGGCTTCGGTGCTCAAGGAGGTCACACAATTTGTAAGCAACATAATCTTTTAGCTTGATACAGGCCCTAAAAGTTCATACAGCGTCCGATGGCGAGCATTATTATAGATATTACTAAATGCAATATCTAGGCTTCGGTGCTCAAGGAGGTCACACAATTTGTAAGCAACATAATCTTTTAGCTTGATACAGGCCCTAAAAGTTCATACAGCGTCCGATGGCGAGCATTATTATAGATATTACTAAATGCAATATCTAGGCTTCGGTGCTCAAGGAGGTCACACAATTTGTAAGCAACATAATCTTTTAGCTTGATACAGGCCCTAAAAGTTCATACAGCGTCCGATGGCGAGCATTATTATAGATATTACTAAATGCAATATCTAAGCTTTGGTGCTCAAGGAGGTCACACAATTTGTAAGCAACATAATCTTTTAGATTGATAAAGGCCCTAAAAGTTCATACAGAGTAAGATGGAGAGCATTATTATAGATATTACTAAATGCAGACTGATATATATTACTTTGTCCCATTTTACCTCTCCTATTTACTATTCATTGGTAAAATAAACTCTTTCTTTATTACTTATTTTCTTTAGTAATTTTTTTATTATTTTTAATTTTTTTTGTGTTTAATAGTATTTTTAATGTAGTTTCCAAATATATAAATTTTATATATTAACGCTAGACTTAATATTATGAAAAATTAGATTAAAAATAACTTCAATCAAGTCTCGTTAAACGAATCAGACAACGAAAATGGGACGGAGGTAGTAGTTGACAAGAGCGCAAACAGCATTATATAGTCTCTCTTTTATATACTACTTGAAATGAGAATGCATTGTAGATATTGTTAAACTCAGACTGATTATGGGAGACATGTCCTTTTTTTAATCAAGCAAGTGCATAATTCATTAATAAGACAGAAGAATGACTGAGCTTGTTTATCTTACATTGGTTTCTGCTCACTATAAAGGTAAGATTTTTCACAAAACTCTGCAGCAGAATAAAGTTGAAGCAGGCATTACACAAGAGTCAAAATAACTGAAATAGTACACAAGTGCTTAAACCATCAAGGCTGTTTCAAAAGAACAATAAACACTGTCAGCTCTTTCTCCTCTTCATCTCCATTTTCATATTGGAGGGGAGGAATCTAGTTCAAACAGAAGACCCGAATCCATACCACCCACAGAAACAAAATCTTGTCTTTAAAAAATCATTCGGAAAAAATAAAGCCGATGACTGACGAAGGGAAGATTAATATAATAGTTTTTTTCCCAAAATGGTCCCTTACTATTGCTCATTCTCAATTTTGTATTTCGACTTTCAATTGCAACAAATGTGATCCATCGCCTTTCAAAAACTCACCAAATTCAGTCCTTCGTTATATATTCAGTCCAGGAATGGTCCTTCGACTATTGACTTTTACCAATTTTTATCCTCGACTTTTAATGTTACCAAAGTTGGTCCCTTAACCATTGATTTTGTACAAATTTTGGTCATTCTGTTAAATCTATGTTAAATAGGTGTTAAAATTGAGGGCAAAAATATAAAACCACATATTTTAACATTTCTTCTTCACTTTGTTTCCTATCCTAGTGGTGTCCTTTTCTACCATTTTTGCTATCAAATAATAAAATAAAAAAAAAACACCTAATACAACAATAAAATATACAATAACACTCCACATCCAGTTAGAGAATTTACAAAAAAAAATAAAAATTATTACGGCATATATATTACATTGCAGTAAACCAAAAAAAAAAAAAAAAACAGAAAAAAAATTTGACTACTTGAAACAATTTAACATAGAATGCAAAAAATAAATATATTGACTCACATTGTTCCCTATATAACATTGCGATGGAGGAGGGAAACAAAGTGAAGAAGAAAGATTAAAATATTTAATTTTACATTTTTACCCTCAATTTTAACACCTATTTAACATAGATTTAACAGAAGGACTAAAATTGATACAAATTCAATAGTTAAGGGACCAACTTCGATAAAATTAAAAGTTGAAGACAAAAATTGGTAAAAGTCAATAGTCGAAGGACTATTTATGGAATTAACTCCTTTTATTTATTTCATTTTTGTTTATTTTCATTTTTTAGACTATCAAATTAGAATTTCTATACATTTTTTTTCTTACAAATATAAATAGTTAAAATTGCACAATCCAACCTCAATATTTTTAACTTTCTTTACAGATTTTTTTCACTCTATCTAAACATACAAACTATTCCTATGAAGTTTTACAATAAGTTCCATAAATTTCATAAATACTCATATACTTTTTATTTTTATCCTTTCATGTTCATAGACAATCAATCACTATGAATCACATTAAGTATTATTTTTATCATTAAAAATAATATTATTTTTTTCGAGTTTAGACACCCGAAGAGTGCAAAATGTAGGAAAAATATTGGACCGAAAGGTAAGTTTTTCCAGTAAACTTCTCGAGTGAGCCGAAAAGTAAAATTTCGTCAATGTTTCCTGCAATATTTCCTGTATTAAATTGTATGACATCTTTTATATGTTTTTCTTTTCTTATTTTTTATTAATAATTAATTATTAATTATTAAGGCAAGTATAATTTGTTTTATATTATGGACACATTATTTCTAATAATTTTGATTTAATTTAATTATACCTTAATTATAAAAATTCTACATAATAATTTTAGTATACTATAAATATAATGTTTAATAATTGTCAATTTGTATTCAACAATAAAATTTATAGTTAATTTTATAAATTTATTATAAAATCTTTTGTACTATGCAGCACATTATTTTTAATTATTTGAGTTTAATAATATTATATCTTTTTTATAAAAAATTCAAAGTAATATTTTTAGTACTACGGATGTGACTAAGAATTATTTTTATCGGTGCCTAAGTGGAATTTTTGTAACACTGATAATTAATAATAATTATTAATATTATTGTCTAATAATTATTTATGGTAATTCTCATCACCTTCTTCCGTGTAATTTTTATGATAATCTATATACATATGTTTATACATAGTGATTGATTGTCTATGAATATAAAAAGATAAAAATAAAAAGTATATGAGTATTTATTAAATTTACGGAACTTATTGTAAAACATGATAGGAATAGTTTTTATGTTTAGATAGAATGAAAAAGTCTGTAAAGAAAGTTAAAAATTTTGATGTTGGATTGCGCAATTTTAACTATTTATATTTATAAGAAAAAAATGTATAGAAATTCTAATTTGAATAGAGTCTAAAAAATGAAAATAAACAAAAATGAAATAAATAAATAAAAAATTTCCCAAAATAGTCCCTCGACTATTCTCAAAATGGTCCCTCAACTATTTCTCAATGTCTATTAGGCTAACAATAGGTAAATGGACGAAAATGCCCTTCATTTTAACACTGATTGGACGGAATGTGTAACGGAGGACAGAATTAGGTGAGTTTTCAAAGTCGATGGACTACATTTGGTGCAATTGAAAATCGAAATGCAAAATTGAGAATGAGCAATAGTCAAGGGACCATTTTGGAAAAAAACTCTTAATATAATATGCAGGGGAAACTCAAACATGAACTATTCAAGTGCGAATAAGTAACCTAAAGCAGATATTGATTTCGTATTTGTGAATGCAGATGAAAAATCAACCTGTAAGGCATTGACAAAACTGTTGTTTCGCTGAAATGACAATTGATGGAGCGTCATGGGCTTCGTTTTCTGCACCTCCATCTCCGTCCTCTACACTCAAGACAGAAGATTAATTTCACCCAAATCACCAATAAAATAGGCTAAGCGCATTTATGATTGCAATAATGATAAACTGGGATTCTTTGTTCTGAAGATTGATGAACATATCTCGTTGGTTTAGGAATTAAGTAAGGTTTGAGTGGAGGTGGGAAATGATTAGAGACAGAATTAAGTGCTTTATATGTGTAGTAGAAGCAAAAGTTTATTTTTTGGTAAATTCACGGGGTCTTTCTCCGTCCGTGAATCTTCACTTGCGGGAATCGAACCCGAGTTCCCCACAAAAAGAGCTCATTTGCCACTTGAGCTACCCCATTGGGTTAGAAGCAAAAGTTTATTGGCGGGATGTGAAATGAATCCTTAGAGGGCAGAAATGTCCATTTAGCTCTTATGTTATTCTTTTTTGGCTAAAGTGTTATTCTTTACCATGAATTATAAGCGATTCTTCATGCCGCACTTGTCCTTTCATAAGTGATTATTCGATTCACAAATCATTAAATTCTTTTCGCCTAGAACTTTTTTTAAGTTTACAGGTTACTATAATGACATGGTGTAGGTTATTAATTAGTCGATGTGGACTTTCTTTTTAAGTCAACCTTAAAATTTTAAGTCAGCTCCCAGAATACCGCGGTTGAAACTCGAAACAAAGCTCGCGAAAGAGAGTTGGGCCATCCATGGCAACCCGTATTTCTCCTAGAGTTGGGGCAAACCTTCTCGGTTATGCATGTCTTTTTCTTTGTTAAAACAAAACAATACATGACCATTTAACAGAGCTTCCGTCTTGCAGGTCAAACCCCAAGAATTCACCATCCCATCAATGGCTCTCATGCCCGGAAACTTGCCTGCAAACTGCCCTAGTAGCCTGAATATTTTTTTCCTCCTCTAAAACCAGAACGTCCTCCTCCCCAAGGTCAACGTCACCCTAATTCCATTCAAGGTCCAAGAGATTGCACTCTTCACCCTCCAGTACACGATGGGAGATGCATGAAAAGATTTTGAGAGGGAGGAGGAGTTTTCTTCAATACCCAAGCCTGCTTTTTAGTCCCAAGAACTTCAGCCCCATACACTCTTTGCTAGTGGACCTCCGACACTCCCCCTGCATATTACGGACCTTCTGAATCTGACTTACCAAACCTTCGCGGATTCGATCAAGGATAAAACTCCAGATGAGATTCACAACCGGTGGCTATCTAGCTAGAGAAGGTGTTAGAAGAAAGAAAAAAGTTCATGTCAACATAAATTACCGGTAACTTGTAGGTAACCTGCAAAAAGTTCAAGGCAAAAAAAATTTAATGTTTTCTGGATCGAATAATCACTTATGAAAGGATAGGGTGCGACATGAAGAATCACTTATGGTTCATGGTGCGGGATGGCACTTTAGCATTCTTTTTTTGAAAACCAAACGAAAGTGAATATATTAAGCATTGAAAAAACTAGAAATACAAGCCGAGGGACATGTAACCCACGACCCTAGGACAGACAGGGAATCAGTTGCCCTGGTCAAACATGAGCCACTCGATTCGTTGACCTCTTGACATGGCGAACAGAAATATTCCCGATGCCACTAGCTATCATATTATTAAACCAACGTAAGAAAAGTCCAGAAACTAAGAATTAAAAGCTTGACAAAAGTTTAAACAATCAGATTCTACCAAAACATTAGTCTTGTTAAGTTCCTCCAGCTAGGCAAGAGCTTCTTTTACGGCCATGGCTTCAGCAAGATAAGGGTCACGACCACAATTGAATTGTCCACATAAAGCAGCCACAAACTGACCACCATCTCAACAAGTCTAAATTGTAGAGTACTGTTTAAATTTAAAAATTTACTCTTCTTTCGGACGGCCTTTTCATGAGTATGAGTCAGTGAGAGGTATATTGCTGAATTCAAACGACATTTGGCTAATTTTTCAATTTTTTTTTTGATACATTGTGTTCATCAACTTACCTCTGACTAATCCTAACTATCCAACTCATGTATGGTTGATTATTGACTTTTTAATTTCAACTAAAAATTATACTATGAACTATGGTCAACCAAAAGTAAAAGTTTTATTTTTAATGTACTGAAATTATATTTTTTTTTGATAATATACTTAAAAATGAACCCACAGAAAATGAATTCTCAATATGCTTAAAAGGAAGCTTCAACGTATTATTAACGAACCTTACGTCAATGGTCAACCATAGCCAATTGTATAATGATTGAAATCTGACTTGGGTTGAAATTGGGATTAATTTGACTCGTATATTATATTAGATTTATTGGACCTCTTACTTGTCTATATTAGGACTCTCTGAGTTTGAGTCACGTTAGGACTAGCTATTCTACTCTACCTGAGACTCCCCTTGTATATATATCTCCTATTCCTCATCATTGTAATTGTTCAATTGAATCAATACAATATTCAGTTCTCATCTGGTATCAGCTAGCCTAGGTTTATTTTCCAATGGCTGACGGCTCTGTTAATTCTTCCGAACGGACCGTTTCTGATGCAGCTATTTCTTCTGCGGTTTCTTCAGCAGCCGCTTCTCTGTCTGCTGCGCATCACTATGTCAGCATTAAGCTAACGAACAAGAATTTCTTGTTTTGGAGGACGCAGATTATTCCGTTTCTTCGTGGGCACGACCTCATGGGTTTCGTTGATGGCACAAACTCTTGCCCTAATCGTTTTCTTCCCGTTTATGAAGGCTCCTCCGCTGCTGCTGCTCTACCCAACCCGCTGCATGCTCCATGGGTGCGCCAAGATCAGGCGGTCCTTAGCATGTTAATCTCTTCACTTTCGTCGGAAGTCATGTACCTCGCAATTGGTTGCACTACGTCGCGTGATCTCTGGTTGGCGCTTGAGCAGGCTCTCGCCTCTTCCAGTCAAGCTCGGATTATGCATATTCTTGGACAGCTGCAAACAATACGCCAAGGTGATGCCTCCGCCGTCGACTACATTGCTCGTGCGCAAGTTATGGTGGAAGATCTAGCTCTTGCTGGCCGTGCGGTTCCTTTGGAGGATCAAAATATGTATATTTTCAGGGGTTTACGTCCAGAATATCACTCTGTCGTAGCCTCTTTGAATGTTCGAGGTCAGCCGATGCGTCTTCCCGAACTCGCCGATCTCCTTGGCTCGCATGAGTTCGCTACCGGTGATAGCTATGGCGGTGTTCCAGCCCCTGCAGCTGCGGCTTTTGTTGGCCAGCGTGGTAGTGGAGGTTGGTCGCGGTCTTGGCGAGGCGGATCGAATCGTCGCGGTGGGACTCCGTCGCTGGCGGTGCTGTTTTCGCTGACCAGCAGCAGCAGCAGGGCGGTGGTGTGCAGCGTGGACGTGGCTCGCATGGTGGTGGCAGGTCACGTGGGCGACGTGGTGGTAATTGGCAGCCTCAATGCCAATTATGTGGCAATTATGGCCATCTTGCACCAGCCTGCTTTTCTTTAATTGGCCATGGACTCCAAGCTCATTTAACATATGTTGAGGATGCGCCGAATCTTGTGTCTGACTCGCATCTTTGGATTCCAGACACTGGGGCGACAAATCACGCGACCCCTGATATTGCTGCGCTCTCTACATCTGAAGAGTACACTGGTGGTGATGCTCTTCGAGTTGGTGATGGTACAGGTTTGCTTATTAGTCATACTGGTCATGCTTCTTTTTCTACCCCGTCTAAAGTATTTAGGATGTCTGATATTTTACATGTTCCTGTTTGTCTTCCTCTCTTTTATCTGTGCAACGCTTTGCAAAAGATAATAAAGTCTTTTTTTGAGTTTCATCCATCCTTTTTTGTTGTGAAGGATATAGCAACCAAGGCAATTCTTCTTCGCGGCAATAGTTGCGGTGGTCTCTACACGCTGCCCATTCCGAAAAACAGTCCCCGTGCGTTTATCTCGTCCTGTGCTTCCTCTTCCGTATGGCATGATCGTTTGGGACATCCTCATCAACGAGTCTTAGATCGTATTCTTCCTTTTTGTTCTGTTAGTGGTTCTAGTCGCAATAATCGTTGTACTTCTTCTTTGTGTTCTGCATGTCAATTGGGCAAGTCTGCTCGTTTCCCTTTGCCACGTGTAGACTCTGTTAGTTCGAATATTCTTGATTTGATTTATACTGATATTTAGGGACCATCTCCTGTTTTGTCTTCTTCTGGTTATCGTTATTTTGTTCTTTTTGTTGATGACCATTCTCCACGTGGTATTATCCTTTGAAATTGAAGTCTGACTTGTATGCCATTTTTGACAAGTTTCGTGCCTTAGTTGAACGGTCATTTAATCGCAAAATTAAGGCTATTCAGTCTGACTTAGGAGCTGAATACAAAAAGTTACATACTGTTCTTCTTCAGTTAGGGATTAATCATAGACAATCCTGTGCCTACACTCATGAACAAAATGGTCGTGTTGAGAGGAAGCACAGGCATATTGTCAAAACTGGTCTTACTCTTATGGCTCGTGCGTCTGTTCCATCTCGTTTTTGGGACTTTGCTTTTGAAACTGCTGTTTACTTGATTAATAGAATGCCATCTAGTGTTTTGCAGAATTCCAGTCCTCATTTATTGTTGCATAAATCTTCTCCCTCATACTCTTTTCTTCGTGTGTTTGGTTGTCTTTGTTATCCTCACTTGCGTCCTTATAATCGTCACAAAATGTCATATCGATCATCTCCTTGTGTCTTCTTAGGTTATCCTGAGTCTTTTAGGGGGTACAAATGCATGGACTTAACGACTAATAAGATTTATATCTGCAGACATGTACACTTTGACGAGAATGTGTTTCCCTTTGTTAGTAGGGTTGCTGTGCCATCTCCTCCCTCTGTGCAGAAGCCGTGGGTTGAATCGGTTTTACAGGTATTGCCATCTTCTCTTGCTGATTCTGCTCAGGCTGATTCTCCTGTCACCACCACTGCTACTCCTACTCGTCAAAGAGGACGAACCCGTGGCAAGTCCACACGTCCGACTGTTCGCTCCCATGCAATGGCTACGAGGAGTCAGTCTGTGGCCCCACTTTTGGCTCTCTCTGCTCAGGCCTGTCCTACCGAGCCCACTTGCTACACTCAGGCAGTTAAATTTTCTGAATGGCGAGAGGCAATGGATCTGGAGTTCAATGCGCTTTTGCACAATCAGACTTGGGTTCTAGTTCCTCCTCGCCCAGGTATGAATGTGATTGGGTGTAAATGGGTTTTTCGTACTAAACGTAAAGCTGATGGTTCAATAGAGAGGCATAAGGCGAGACTTGTGGCGAAAGGGTTTAATCAAGTTCCTGGTCAGGACTTTTTTGACACCTTTAGTCCGGTTGTGAAACCCACTACAGTCAGATTGCTTTTGAGTTTGGCTATTTCCTCAGGTTGGGTGGTTAGGCAGCTTGACGTACACAATGCATTTTTGAATGGTGATTTGGCTGAGACTGTTTATATGCGTCAACCACCCGGGTATGCTGATGCTCAATTGCCTGATCACGTTTGTCTGTTGAAGCGTTCCTTATATGGCTTAAAGCAAGCTCCACGAGCTTGGTTTAATCGGCTGCATACTTTTTTACTCTCTATTGGGTTTATAGCTTCAAAGACTGATGTGTCATTATTCTATTACTCTCGTGGTTCTGCATGTGTGTATCTTTTAGTATATGTTGATGACATTTTGGTAATGGGGACTGATGAGCTACTAGTGTCTGATTTACTCTCTAAACTGTCTACTGCTTTCAAAATTAGAGATCTTGGTGAACCTGGTTTCTTTCTTGGAATTGAGCTAGTCAAAACTAGCAATGGTGTTATTCTTTCTCAGCAGCGGTACATGTCAGACATCTTGAAACGGGCTGGAATGACTGATTGTAAACCTCTTGCAACTCCTATTTCTGCATCGAAAACTCCATTGCTTAATTCAGATTCATATGAAGATCCAACGAAATACAGGAGTTTGGCTGGTGCTCTCCAGTATCTCACAATTACACGGCCAGACTTATCCTTTGCGGTCAATCAATTGTGTCAACATATGCATGCTCCAACATTGTCTCACTGTGAGCAGCTAAAACGAGTGCTCAGGTATGTCAAAGGCACCCTCTCATTCGGCTTGCGTATAACTCAGTCAAATTCTAGAGAGCTTCATGCTTTCTCTGATTCTGACTGGGCTGGTTGTCCTGAGGACCGTAAATCTACTAGTGGGTATGCAGTGTTTCTTGGCACCAATCTTATCTCTTGGGTGTGCAAGAAACAGAAGACAGTTGCAAGATCATCCACGGAAGCTGAGTATAAAGCCTTGGCTGATGTTTGTGCTGAGGCAATATGGATCATGTCCTTGCTGCGTGAGATCAAAATTGATGGCATCCCTACTCCCAAATTATGGTGTGACAATCTTGGTGCTACTTATATGTGTGCGAATTCAATTTTTCATGCAAGAACTAAGCACGTGGAGATTGACCACCACTTTGTTAGAGATAGGGTTGCCAATGGAGATATTCAGGTTAACTTTATTTCCACAAAAGATCAATTAGCTGATATCTTTACAAAAGCTTTGCCTAGTCCTAGATTTTCTTTTCTTAGGGACAAGCTTCAAGTTAGTAGTTTACCCTGCGCTTGAGGGGGAGTATTAGGACTCTCTGAGTTTGAGTCACGTTAGGACTAGCTATTCTACTCTACCTGAAACTCCCCTTGTATATATATCTCATATTCCTCATCATTGTAATTGTTCAATTGAATCAATACAATATTCAGTTCTCATCGTCTAGATCGACAATTACTTGGGCTTTGGGCCATATTAGTCCACCAAAAGATACACCATTACACAACTTAGCAATTTTGCCATATATATGGCATGTTTTAGTTGTCAAAATTATTTAAAAATTGGAATGTGCCAAGAGAAACCTTAATTGGGAAATTAGTTTGATACTATGCATTGGTTTGTTAATCAACCCTCAAATATACAAGTGAAACAAACATAACCACCGTGCGAAAATAAAACAATAGATAGATACATATATTTTTAGATGACGAGAGAAATTCGCAACCGTTATATGAGCATGCATGATAGATAAATCTTGTATTTTTATAATAGTTTCAAACTACTAATGAGGGATAAATCACATAATGCAAAACATCGTGCCACCAAAAGGATACAAAAACATTTTTTTTTTGGCAATGGATCTTTTTATAGATTGTGGAAAAATTTTTTTTTTGGCAATGGATCTTTTTATAGATTGTGGAAAAAAAAAGAAATAAAACTACTAACATATTATATGTTGCGTGCTGAACGTATGGCAGAATTTGTCGTCGTATTTATTATTTTAGGAAGAAACATTTTAGAACCCATTTGGTTTCAGGAAATTACAGTTTCACTCCCACCTAATTGTAAGGAGAGAAAATTCAACCGCTTTATTAGAAGGAGATACAATTTTGTAGAATTATAATATTATATAGTTGACGTTTATACAAATATGTAATAAAATCAAAAATTTTAATATTATTACTATAATTGAAAAAGTATAATATCTAATTTATAAATAAAACTCATAGGCCCCGAATTTTGAGTTTCTTAGAGAATGAAGAACTCTCTGAATTAGTTCTTAGTTTATCAAAGTTTTAAAATCTAGATCCATGAGGTTATTATAATTTGATGCAAATACCATTATACGAGAATGTGAATTAATAATTTCGACAATTCAATATAAAACACATATATATATATATTTTTGGATTACATAAATAGTACTAAAATTTAAAATACACAATCAACAACTTTAATTGCTTACGTCATCTGAGGATACATTGGAACCGATAAAATTCTTTAAGGAATGGAGTTTGATCCCCTTACATTAAACTGTTTATGAGGAGAACGAAATTGGCTTGAAACAGCGTGACCATCACAAGTTGTGAAACAGTTGTGAAAGCAATTTGGGTCTGGTTTATTTAGACAAAATATAACGCAACAGTCTCTACAACTTTCAGTGTGGCAAGGCGGCGCAGCCTTAGCCATGAAAATTGTCGACGACAATGTTAAAGCCAACAGAAGAATTTTTAGCAGTGGTATACCACTTCCCTTCATGTTTGTGTTTGTGTTGTGGATTGGTCTCTAAATCAACATGTATATTTATAGGACGGGTGGATGCATAATATAATAATCAGGCTTTGGATTAAATGAATTTAGATGTTTCTATAAGTGAAGATTTTAGGAGATTTTTTCTATATTTGCACCATTTTCGTTATGTAATCTAAAAATGTAATTTTGTATTTTAGGAAGGTAATACCATCTAGATTTTAAGATATTGAAAGCGTTATTTGGTCCTGGATTTGAGGCCAATAATTCGGCGGATTTATTTCCGAATTAAGCGTAACGTTTATGTAAAAATAATCTCGTGTAACGTGTATTGGGTTCGGATAAGTTTTCAAGTGTTTAAGTGTTTTTTTTTTTTTTGGAAATATTATCTTGTTTTGAGTTCTTCATTACATTTTTTCCTTTTCTTATTTACATAGTCTTAGCAGCTGGGTTGACATATTGACGATAAGCTCAATGTTTTAAACCGAACTCTATGTTTAACTGACTCGCCTGAAAAGAAATCCACAATAATCAAATCCATAACCTTTTTATATAACATCATGCTCTACTCATTCGATCACATGGCAAATCTTATTTCTATCGTTCTAGGTGAGGGTGGACAAGACAACGCTGTATCAATATTTGGGAATTTCTACCAATCAACTATGATAATACGCAATAATAATAATACATTACAGTAGCACCAATAATAAGTACACCGGACTAATAAATAAAGTAGTTTTCATGAAGCGCTATATCTGAAACATCAAACTAAGCCACCAAGTTGATCTATGTACTTTACACGTTACCATATAATACACCTTCGTTAAATATAATTTAATCTCATTTACAAGATCCTATTCATTATTTCGAGTTGCAGAACATAAAATTTTATACGATATCACATCATCTCAACAAGTCTAAATTGTAAAGTACTGTTTAAATTTAAAAATTTACTCTTCTTTCGGACGGCCTTTTCATGAGTATGAGTCAGTGAGAGGTATATTGCTGAATTCAAACGACATTTGGCTAATTTTTCAACTTTTTTTTTTGATACATTGTGTTCATCAACTTACCTCTGACTAATCCTAACTATCCAACTCATGTATGGTTGATTATTGACTTTTTAATTTCAACTAAAAATTATACTATGAACTATGGTCAACCAAAAGTAAAAGTTTAATTTTTAATGTACTGAAATTATATTTTTTTTTGATAATATACTTAAAAATGAACCCACAGAAAATGAATTCTCAATATGCTTAAAAGGAAGCTTCAACGTATTATTAACGAACCTTACGTCAATGGTCAACCATAGCCAATTGTATAATGATTGAAATCTGACTTGGGTTGAAATTGGGATTAATTTGACTCGTATATTATATTAGATTTATTGGACCTCTTACTTGTCTAGATCGACAATTACTTGGGCTTTGGGTCATATTAGTCCACCAAAAGATACACCATTACACAACTTAGCAATTTCGCCATATATATGGCATGTTTTAGTCGTCAAAATTATTTAAAAATTGGAATGTGCCAAGAGAAACCTTAATTGGGAAATTAGTTTGATACTATGCATCAGTGGTTTGTTTTTTGAATACTACTAACTCTATTACAATGCACTATCTGTTCATAACTACTTTCTCAACCTATTGAAGCACAAGAGTCAGTATTGCCCCACTGAGGCTCGAACCCACCACCTCCACTGAGGCTCGAACCCACCACCTCTCTTAGAAAGGGAAGGATTTGATGCCACTAGACTACAAGGTCCTTGGCATGCATTGGTTTGTTAATCAACCCTCAAATATACAAGTGAAACAAACATAACCACCGTGCGAAAATAAAACAATAAATAAATACATATATTTTTGGATGACGAGAGAAATTCGCAACAATTATATGAGGATGCATGATAGATAAATCTTGTTTTTGTTTAATAGTTTCAAACTACTAATGAGGGGTAAATCACACAATGCAATACAATCGTGCGACCCGCTGCACCAAAAGTATACAACAATTTTTTTTGCCGATGGATCTTTTTATAGATTATGGTAAAAAGAAAAACAAATACAAGAAACAAATATGGTGCGTGCTGAATGTATGGCAGAATTTGTCGATGTATGTATTATTTTACAAAGAAACATTTTAGAACCTATTTGGTTTGAAGAAATTACACTTTCACTCCCACCTAATTGTAAGGAGAGCAAATTCATCCGCTTTGTTGGAAGGAGATGCAATTTTGTAGAATTAAAATATTATATAATTGACGTTTATACAAATATGTAATAAAATTAAAATTTTAATATTATTACTATAATTGAGAAAGTATTATATCTAATTTATAAATAAAACTCATAGGCCCCAAATTTTGAGTTTTCTTAGAGAACGAAGAACTCTCTAAATTAGTTCTTAGTTTATCAAAGTTTTAAAATCTAGATCCATGAGGTTATAATAATATGATGCACAAACCATTATACGAGAATGAGAAAATGATTTCGACAATTAAATATAAAACAAAGATATATATTTTTGGATTACATAAATAGTACCAAAATTTAAAATACACAATCAACAACTTTTATTGCTTTCATTTTCTGAGGATACATTGGAAACAATAAAATTCATTAAGGAATGGAGTTTGATCCCCTTACATTAAACTGTTTATGAGGAGAACGAAATTGGCTTGAAACAGAGTGTGACCATCACAAGTTATGACACAGTTGTGCTAGCAATTTGGGTCTGTTTTATTTAGACAAAATTCAATGCAACAGTCTTTACAACTTTCAGTGTGGTAAGGTCAAGCCTTAGCCACGAAAATCGTCGACGACAATGTTAAAGCCTACAGAAGAATTTTTAGCAATGATATATCACTTCCCTTCACGTTTGTTTTTGTGTTGTGGATTGTTCTCTAAATCAACATCATTATTTATAGGACGGGTGGATGCATAATATAATAATTAGAGGTTGGATTTAATGAATTTAGATGTTTCTATAACTGAAGATTTTAGGAGATTTTTTCTATATTTGCACCATTTTCGTTTTGTAATCTAAAAATGTAATTTTGTATTTTAGGAAGGTAATACCATCTAGATTTTAAGATATCGAAAGCGTTATTTGGTCCTGGACTTGAGGCCAATAATTCGGCGGATTTATTTACGAATTAAGCGTAACGTTTATGTAAAAATACATCTCGTGTAACGTGTATTGGGTTCGGATAAGTTTTCAACTGTTTAAAGGTTTTTTTTTTGGAAATATTATCTTGTTTTGAGTTCTTCATTACATTTTTTCCTTTTCTTATTTACACAGTCTTAGAAGCTGGGTTGCCTTAATGACGGCAAGCTCAATGTTTACGCCGAGTACAACATAGTCGATTAAGTGGAAATTACAAGAGTATAAATTTTAATTTATACTTGTAAGTCGTTCGTTTCCACTTTACAAATTGAGAAGAATTTGGAGATTGATCTAGTCTCGTGGACATCTCGGAACGTGACAACATGGTTCGAATTGCAAGAATTAATTCTTTGGAAGAATTAATTAATTCAAAATGAGGATGTTGTAATTAAAAGTCAAAATTGAAGTCAACCTCAAATAGGTTCTGTCACAAATATTTTTAGAGGCTAACTAATGCAAATGAATTATTTTGGAGATGAGGATGACCTCTTGGAGCAAAATAGCGTGGGCCAACTTTGAGTAAGTTGACCGTGTGGAAAAATAAAAAAGGAGGATGACTTGCTCTAAGAATTATTTTGGTGATGAGGATGACTTACATAAATAAAAAGGGAAGGATGACCTTGCTCTTTAATATTGGTGATGAGGATGACTAGCAACTTTAAAAGGAAATTTGATGTTGAGGATGACTTGCTTTTGAAGAGGCTGACCGTGCGTGCTTTGAAGGGAGAGGATGACTTAGCCTTTGGAAGTTAAACATGAAGATGAGGATGACTTGCTCTCAAGGCTAAATAAAAGGTCCATGCAAAAAGGTCAACCACATTGATTTATGAAGAGGATGACCGTGACTACAAGTTCAAGAAGAGGATGACTTGTTTTTTTGAAGATTAAAATTGAGGATGAGGATGACCTACTCCTTTTTGTCTCATGCAAAGAGATCAACCTATTATTTCATGCAAAGAGGTCAACTAGAAGATGATTCACGTGACATCCAAATTAAAGGAAGAAGGAACAGATTTTTTAGGCTAAGTATGGCGTGAACAAATAAATAGGATGGTCTATTTATTTCCAAAGGAGTCCAGACTGCCTACAACACTTCTAAACAGGGAAAATATTATTTTCCTAAATATGGCATGAGGATGACTCCTAAAAGGTGAATTTAAATATTCTTGCTACAAGGAGCTGAAAATCATTTTGAGAAAAGTCAATGTACTTTTCAGTGTCATTAATTATGTTCAAGCAAGAGTCACCAAACAGATATATTTCAGAGCAACCTGGCTTATGGATTATGAACAAAGTCAAGTGTTCACACTACCAAAGTCAAGGAAAGATGGCTACAAGTTACAAGGAAATTTATGTCAGTGATTGAAGAACATTGGAGGATTATCAGAATCAAATATTCAAATTCATCTGATAGAGCCATCAAAGTTGACAAATATCATCTGAAGGCATTTAATGCTCTAAACACAAGAGAAATCAAGTCTTGAGAAGAAATACTTTTATTTCTTGAAAGAAATTGTAGGAGTGTAGCTTTGTGCAAAACACTCGGGGAAACTAAATGTAGCTGGGTGCAAAACACTTGGTTGAATAGCTTTGTGCGAAATACTCGGAGGAGTGTAGCTTTGTGCAGAACACTCGTGGAGACTAAGTGTAGTTGGGTGCAAAACACTTGGTTGAGGAGCGTAGCTGGGTGCAAGACGCTCGTGAACGTAGCTGGGTGCAAGACGTTCGGGTTTGAGTGTAGCTGTGTGCAAAGACACTCGGAGTAGAAGAGTGCTAGAAGGGCACTGATTCACTATTGTATCTAGGTGATTGAAGATAGTGGAATGTCTCCTTGGAGGAAGGAGAAAGTGGAGTAGGAGGATTACATCACCTCCGAACCACTATAAATCCCTGTGTCCATTTACTTTATATGCTTACATATCTGCATGCGTATTTATTCATTTGATCACCACATGCATTACACCTTGTCACATTAATTATCCTAGAATATCCTAGATTCACGTGACATCATATTTGCATGCAAGGCATATCTTTTTCCAAGTTTAACCTCATCCTGATCAAGCTTATTAGTTGTTATGCTACGAACCCAACGATTCACTACTTAGACTATTTCATCTGGGTTTGATAGTTACCACGTCCGCATGCGAGCCAAACTTTATATACTTGTTATTTGAGTTATTCCTGGCGTTTCTAACGTATTGCATGTTGTGAAGCCCTTCATTTTTACGTAACTTTGTTTATAGCACTTTACTGTATTATTATTTCCGCTGTGCAATTCAAGTTGAATTTATTCACTTGGATTCTCTTAGTTAAAGTGTTATAATATTTTTGAATTGTTAGAAAAGTCTATTCACCCCCCCCTGTAGACTTTTCCCACCCTATCGGGACCAACAAGTGGTATCAGAGCGGTTGTCTATTTAAGTCAAATCTTGACTGCTAGACAGATCTCAAAGCTTCAAAATGAAGAGAGACTTGGCTCCCAACCTGTTATTTTCATTAGATAAATTTGATGATTGGAAAATTCGTATGCAGGTTCATTTATCCGCACTACACGATGAAATGTGGAAAGTCATTATTGACGGTCCGATCAAAATCTTAAAGATCAATACCGTAGTCGCACAAACGAGTACAACAACGCAGTACATTCCTAAACCCAAAGAGGAATGGGGTTCAGAAGATCGTACACGAAATAACTTGGACAACATTGCCAAGGATATCTTGTTCAAAGCCATTGATGATGCAACATTCCCGAAAATCTGAAAATGTAAAACGGCGAAAGATGTTTGGGAAGTTCTTATCAAGATTGGCGAATGAAACGAACAAGAGAAGGATAACAAGCTCACAATAGCATTAAAGAAATTTGAGGATTTCAAAATGCTAAGTGGTGAAACTATTGCCAACATAGAAGCAAGATTTATTAAAATCTTCGGAGAAATTATCGATCTAGGCAAAAAGATTGACCAAAAGGAGATATCGCTCAAAATCCTACGTGGATTACCGTCAAATTGGGATATGAAGGTTACTGCCATGAGAGATCATAGAGATCTAAAAACGTTGTCAACCGGCAAACTTTTTAGTGATCTAAAGGCGTACGAATTCAAAATGAAGTCAAGGATGGAAGAAGAGCGTGAAGAGAAAAATGCCGCACTCATTGTTGAACAGCCATCCACGTCAAGGTCAGTTGAAAATAGTGAATTATTATCTGACGAAAATTTTGCTTTGTTTGTTAGGAAATTTAAGAAATTTATGAAGAAGAAAAAACACAAGCTCAATGAGAAGACCCAGACGAAACAACCCAGAAGAAGTTTCGAATTTATGTTACAATTGCAGAAAGCCTGGACACTTTATGGCTGAGTGTTCCTATCCCAAGGTGAGCAAAAATCAAAATGAAATTGTGCAGGAAGAGGCTAAGACAAAGGATAGAAGATTCAAAAAGGATAAAAGGAAAGCCTTGATTAGTGATCCCTTGGAAACAAGCATGTCAAAAGAGTCTTCAAGTGATGAATGTGGCAACTCTAAGGATGACAATGCATTATTTTGCATGAGTAACTCAAATGAGTCATCCTGTGAGGATAAGTGCTTAATGGCGCACGATTTGGAAGAAGAAGATGAGGTAACATCTAAATCTTTTAATTCTGTGAGTTCTACTTTTTCGAAAGAGTCCATCTCTCATTTAGTGAGGAAATGTCAAACCGTAATGGACACTCACTCTCAACTTGAAGAACGCAATAAATTTTTGATTCTTGAAAAAGATGAAATAAATGAAAAATTGCAAAATGCTCTATCCGAGGTGAAAGAATTGAATGCCAAAATTATTTGTCTTCAAGAAGAGTGTAAATCTAGGGAAGTGAAAGAACACAACCTAAGGGAGGTTATAGCCACATTTACTCAATCATCCAAAGTAATGGATAAAATGGTAAATATGCAAAAGCCCTCAGGAGATAAAGCCAGTCTAGGCTACGATCCATCGTGTTCTCAAGCCTCTGTCAAATTGACCAATTCTACTACTACTTTAAATAATAAAGTTCTAGTGGTAAAATTTGTTAAAAGTCGAGATAGCACAATGAGACAAGGAATTGGGTATCAAACAATTGCCAAAAATAGCACTGTACGGCCGAATGCTCAAAGAATTAATTTTTCGCCAAATCAGTCTATTAAAAGGCATGAATTTAATTATTCAAAAAGATACTCCAATGAGTTAAGTGCAAAAAGACCACATTGGGAAATGAGAAAATTTCCAAACAGTGAAGTTAGGAGACTATATCTTACTGAGTCATATTGGTTTGAAAATATTAAACCTTGGACTAGACCGAGAGTTAATAAGTTCAAACAATATATTTCCCAAGTGCCAAAAAGTAGAATAAATTTTCAAAACCCGGCACAGAAAAAGTTTTCGAAAATGAGTTATGATTATAAGGTTAATAATGGTAACAAATCACCTATTCTTGGTTCTATAAGAACAAGGTGGATTTGGATACCAAAAATGACCAACACCCAAAGACCCAAGCAAAATTGGGTACCTAAAAATGTCTAAATATTTTGCAAGAAGTATGGTACTTCGATAGTGGATGTTCACGACACATGACTGGAAATAAATCTAGTCTTGTAAATTTCAAATCCATCGAAGGACCAAAAGTCGTATTCGGAGGAAACGATCGATATGGTTCAACAAAAGGAACCGGGATGATAGTACGAAACAGATTAAAGATAGAAGATGTATCCTATGGAAGGTCTAAAATTCAACTTGTTGAGTACAAGTCAATTTTGTGACAAAGGATATCTAGTAGAACTTTTCAAAGATAAATACCAAGTGAAGAATGAATCAACCGGAGAAGTCGTACTTGAAGGAACGAGAAAGAAGAATATGTATGTTGTGGATTGGAACACAACAAAAGATATTGTGTGCTTAATGGCAAATAATTCAAGCATCACGCATTGGGAATGGCACAAGAAGTTGAATCATTTGAACTTCAAGACTATCAACAATCTAACAACGAAAAATCTAGTCAAAGGACTACCCAACATCACGTTCAAGAAAGATCAAATCTGTGACGCATGTCAAAGAGGAAAGCAAATCAAATCTTCATTCAAATCCAAGACTCGTGAATCAAGTTCAAGACCTCTTAGTCTACTACACATGGATCTTTTTGGTCCAGTACACCCAGTAAGTATGAGTGGTAAGAAATATACTCTTGTTGTTGTTGATGATTTTTCCAGGTACACATGGACATAATTTCTCAACAAAAAGAATGAAGTGGAAAAAAAGCTACCTGAACTACTCAAGCAACTTCAAATTGAAAAAGAAGTCAAAATAATCAAAATCCGTACCGACCGAGGTATAGAGTTCGTGAATGGTGTGATCCAAGCTCATTGCAATTCTCAAGGAATTGTATATCAACTATCAACCGCAAGAACGCCGCAACAAAATGGTGTTGCCGAAAGAAGGAATAGAATGCTTAAAGAAGCCACACGAGTTATGATTTCGGCCGCCGACCTACCGAAACATTTATGGGCAGAAGCTATCAACACTACTTGCTATACTCAGAATAGGAGCATGATTCACAAGCTGCACGACAAAACGCCATATGAACTTTGGAAAGGGAGAAAACCTAACCTTAGTTATTTTCATATTTTTGGATGCAAATATTTTGTTCTTATTAATGGTAAAACACATCTAAAAACATTTGATTAGCGTGCAGATGAAGCAATATTTTTTAGATATTCTTCAACCAGCAGAGCATTCAGAGTATTCAACAAATCAACAATGGTGGTAGAAGAATCAATACACGTTGTATTTGATGAATCAGCAAATGTTTCGAAAATTGGTAAAAAAATGTGACAAATAATTTATTTGAGACTAATGATTCGTCTGAGGCTGAGATCTTGTAGGGAATAAGTGATTTGGAACTAGATAATTCCAAATTTGAAGAAAGGGACGTGACACTCATTAGGAGAGATGAGGCTAACTCTAGAAATGAAGAAAAATCATGTTGGTGAGGATAACCTCATTAATGAGACAAATATTGAGGATGAGGCTAACCACATGAATATGCAAAATCCTAGAAGTGAGGATGAGGCTGACCAAGCTATTCAAGAGCATATTACACGTGCCAATCAACCTCTACCCACTACCAACGTCTAAGAAATTTTTCAACCTGATAGGAAATGGCTAAGGAGTCATCCACAAGATCTTATCAATGGAAATTTGCAAGAGGGCGTGAAAACAAGATCATCTACGCGAGACACTTTATTCGCATGTTTTCTGTCCCAGATTGAACCGAAAGAAATAAATGAAGCTCTAAGCGATTCAAGCTGGATTGAGGCCATGCAAGAAAAGCTAAATCAATTTACAAGAAATGGCGTATGGGAACTTGTTCCTTGACCAAAAGATCATAACGTTATTGGAACGAAATGTGTCTTTAGGAACAAAGCAAATGAAAATGGAATCATTGTTAGGAATAAAGCGAGGCTAGAAGGAATTGATTTTGATGAAACATTCGCCCCAACTTGAAGCAATCCGAATTTTTCTAGCCTATGCAGCATACAAGAATTTCACGGTCTACCAAATGGACGTGAAAAATGCATTCCTAAATGGCCTACTTGAAGAAGAAGTCTATGTTGAACAACCACCCGGTTTCGAGGTAAAAGGTGATGTTGATAAGGTCTACAAACTAAAGAAGACATTATATGGGTTAAAACAAGCACCCCGAGCTTGGTACAATACCCTATCAATGTTCTTAATTAGTTGTGGTTTTACCAAAGGCCTTGTTAACAAAACCTTATTTAGAATTCAAGAAAATAATCACATTTTATTGGTACAAATTTATGTTGATGATATTATATTTGGAAGTACTGATAAATCTTTATGTGAAAAATTTTCTAAGCTTATGCAGAACAAATTCGAAATGAGCATGATGGGTGAATTAAATTACTTCCTTGGACTACAAGTCAAACAATTAAAGGAAGGAATTTTTATCAACCAGGCCAAGTACACAAAAGATCTCATAAAAAAATTTGGCATGGAAGGAAAAGGTTTAGTCAAAACACCAATGAGTACCGCACTTAGACTGGACAAAGATGAAGAAGGCAAAGAAGTTGAACAAACGAAATACCGATGAATGATTAGATCTCTACTATACCTCACTGCGAGTAGACCCGATATATCATACTCAGTGGGTGTATGTGCAAGATTCCAATCACAATAAAAAAGAAAGTCATTTTCAAGCTACCAAGAAGATTATCCGTTATCTCAAAGGAACCATTAATGTGGGATTATGGTATCCCAAAGAAGGTAATTTTAAACCAACCGGATTTTCAGATGCAGATTTTGCAGGGTGCAAAATAGATAGAAAAAGTACCTCAGGAACGTGTCAGTTCTTAAGGGGAAGATTGGTCTCTTGGTTTAGCAAGAAACAAAACTCCATTGCTACAAGCACAGCCGAAGTAGAATATATCGCAGCAGGGAGTTGTTGTGTGCAAATTTTATGGATGAAGCAATAATTAAAAGATTACGGGATTAATTGCGATGACGTTAGTATTTTCTGTGACAATAATAGTGCAATTGCAATCACCCAAAATCCAGTGCTTCACTCGCGTACCAAACATATTGACGTGAGATATCATTTTATCCGAGACCACGTTGAAAAGAAGGATTTAAAGATCGAGTATATACCCATGGAAAGTCAAATTGCTGATATTCTTACGAAGCCTTTATGCGAATCAAGATTCATTACTTTAAGGCACGAGATGGGTATGATCGAAATGAGCTAAGTATCAAATTCTTTATCTCTTAAGCTCATTAGTTGCTTTAATTATTTTTAATTGTGCATGCTTCATATTTCTACGTGATTAATATTTGTGTTGCTTAATTTCTTAATTACGTACGTATATATGTCCACTTGCATGCTTTAATTTTTTTTGTAATTTACTTGCTTAATTGTTTTTTATGTACGTATATATGTCTATGCATGTAACATTTATTTTGTGTGCTTTAATCATTATGCATGCTAGTCATCTATGTGTTACTGTTGTTAGATAGATAAAAATTTGCTCAGTATTTAAATTTGTCCTACTTGCCATGTATGACTCATGAGAAATGGGTTTGCGTGTTTTGTCTTTATTAGGAATATATTGTAATTGTTATGATGAACTAAAAATGTAATATTAGACCCCCAATTTTATTTTGAGTCTAGTTTAGGATTACGCCGAGTACAAGCCTAGTCGATTAAGTGGAAATTACAAAAGCATAAATTTTAATTTATACTTGTAAGTCGTTCGCTTCTACTTTACAAATTGAGAAGAATGTGAAAGATTGATCAAGACTCAAAGATATCCCGAAACGTGACAACATGGTTCGAATTGCAAGAATTAATTCTCTGGAAGAATTAATCAATTCAAGATGAGGATGTTGCAATTAAAAGTCAAAATTGAAGTCAACCTCAAATAGGTTACAAATATTTTAGAGGCTAACTCATGCAAAGGAATTAATTTTTGGAGATGAGGATGACCTCTTGGAGCAAAATGGCGTGGCCAACCTTGACCGTGTAGAAGTTTAAATAAGAGGATGACTTGCTCTAAGAATTATTTTGGTGATGAGGATGACCTATTAAATAAATAGGGGGAAGGATGACTTTAAGTTGAGGATGACTTAACAATTTAATTAAAGGGGAGGATGACTTTGCCCTTTAATAAATTGGTGATGAGGATGACTAACAACATTGAAGAGAAAATGGAGATGGGGATGACTTGCTATTAAGGAAAAATGAAAGAGAGGTTGACTGTGCATATCCTTGAAGGAGAAAAGATGATTTAGTTTTTGGAAGCCAAAAATGAGGATGAGGATGACTTGGTTTGAAGGCTAAATAAAGATCCATGCAAAAAGATTAAAATTGAGGATGAGGATGACCTACCTATTATTTCATGCAAGGAGGAAGAATTACGTATCATCAAAAGAGGGAATGAACAAATTCATTTTTGAGGCTAAGTATGGCGTGATCAAATAAATAGGATGCTCTATTTATTTCGAAAGGAGTCCAACACTGCCTACAACACTTCTAAAAAAGGAAATATTATTTTTCCTAAATATGGCATGAGGATGACTCCTAAAGGTGATTTCAAATATTCTTGCTATATGGAGTTGAAGATCATTTTGAAAAGTCAGTGTACTTTTCGGTGGCATTAATTATGCTCAAGCAAGAGTCACTAAACAGATATATTTCAGAGCAACCTGACTTATGGATTATGAACAAAGTCAAGTGTTCACATTACCAAAGTCAAGGATTGATGGCTACAAGTTACAAGGAAAATTATGTCAGTGATTGAAGAAGAACGTTAGAGGATTATCAGAAGCAAATATTCAAATTCATCTGACAGAACTATCAAAGTTGACAAAGGCCATCTGAAGGCATTTAATGCTCTGAAGAATCATAACGGGCAATTAGCTAATTTAGCTATATAAACCCAAGAAGACTTGATGATGTAGAGTGTACTGAAAAGAGCAAGTGACGGGGAACTGACCAGGGATACAAAAAGAAAAATAATAGCACTGGGAGCACAATAAGTGATATCAGATTGAGCAAGTGCTAAGTATTGAGTAAGCACGAGAGAAAATCAAGTTTTGAGAAGAAATACTTTTATTTCTTGAAAGAAATTGTAGGAGTGTAGCTTTGTGCAAAACTCTCGGGGAAACTAAATGTAGCTGGGTGCAAAACACTTGGTTGAATAAGCTTTGTGCGAATTACTCGGAGGAGTGCAGCTTTGTGCAGAACACTCGTGGAGACTATGTGTAGCTAGGTGCAAAACACTTGGTTGAAGGGCATAGTTGGGTGTAAGACGCTCGTGAACGTAGCTGGGGGCAAGACGTTCGGGTTTGAGTGTAGCTGTGTACAAAGGCATTCGGAGTAGCAAAGTGCTAGAAGGGCACTGATTCACTATTGTATCTAGGTGATTGAAGATAGTGGAATGCCTCCTTGGAGGAAGGAGAAAGTGGAGTAGGAGGATTACATCACCTCCGAACCATTATAAATCCATGTGTCCATTTACTTTATATGCTTACATATCTGCATGCATATTTATTCATCTGATCACCACATGCATTACACCTTGTCACATTAATTATCCTAGAATATCCTAGATTCACGTGACACTACCTTTTGCATGCACAAGACATATTTCCTACTCAACCTCATCCTCATCAAGCTTATTTGTTGTTATGCTACGAACCCAATTATTCACTGCTTAGACTTTTTGATCTGGGTTTGATAGTTCCCACGTCCGCATGCTAGCCAAACTTTACATACTCATTATTTGAACTATTCCTGATGTTTCTAACGTATTGCATGTTGTGAAGCTCTTCATTTTTACGTAACTTTGTTTATAGCACTTTACCGTATTATTATTTCCGCTGTGCAATTCAAGTTGAATTTATTCACTTGGATTCCCTTTGTTAAAGTGTTCTAATATTTTTGAAAAGTTGGAAAAGTTTAGAGGGAAAAGTCTATTCCCCCCCCCCCCTCTAAACTTTTCCCGACCCTATCGGGACCAACAGTCTTCATGCATTAGGAATTGAGATTACTTGTTGTGGTAGATTTCATATTTTTCTACTGATAGAAATTTACATTTCCTAGGACTGTTGTCTGACATATTTATTGACTTACCTATCTGATTGCAGTTACTTGTTGAAAGACTGTTTCCTAAAATTTCAGCTTTAATTCAATGTGTGATTTGATGCATCCCTACCTTTTTAAATGCACCGAAATTTCATCCATTTTGGACATAGTGGGCAAATTCAAATCCCACCTTGATTGACCATATTACCCCTCTACTTTTTGAAACCAAAGCTTTAAATGATAAGGGTATTTTGGACTTATAGCACCTAATCTTTGACCTATAAAATTCCTTGATTCACACTCACTTTTTAAAACCTAAAAGCAATCTTTTCACCTTCTCAAACACACTCTACTCGTCGTCCTCAAGAGCTAACCCACCCTTTCAAAAATTCAGCCAAAAAAATTCGAACAACCCTACTTCAAATTCATACATCCAAAATCCTACCCACACCAAATTAATCTCTAAAATGGCATCTACAAACACTACCCTACCCGAATGCACACAAGGTGAAACACCTATTGAGAAGATCAATTCGGGACATCTACTCACAAAGCAAGATTTCATGAACATCTTAATCAACCCAAGAATTGCTCAAAATGTCTTTAATGGAATGGAAAGAAGTGGCATTTTGAAGGTATGCACTTTTAAATATATTGGTATGTTTGATGAGGAAGTTAGTGAATTCTTTAAGCATTCTACAACTAGATTTTCGCATATAGGGTCTTTGGTTGGTGGTGTTCGTGTGCAAATTGATTTGGATGATTTTAGAAACTTATTTGATGTTGATGAGCATGTCATTAGGTTTGAGGATTTTGTGTTTGATTCTCATGATTATTGGAGCATGGTTCGCAGAAATGTGAACATTATTGTGCCTAAGCTATCCAGTTTTCGTAGAGATATTATTTGGGAATATGCCAAGTTGTTGGAAATTATTGCAAAATGTCTTTTGTGCAAACTTGGTGGCTTTGATAGATTGACGTCCCAAATTTCTTGTATTATATATGCTATCATGAAAATCGAACATAAATTGGATTGGAGTGGTGTGATGTATGAGAGATTGGTAGAAATGGTAAAGTCAAGAGATAAGCTCAGGTATGGCATGATGATTGGTGAACTTTTGAGAAGAAAAGGTGTAAAGATGGGTCCACCGAAGCCGATTGCCAACAACAAATTTTTGTTTCGCATCAACGCAAAGAAACCCGGACCGGAGGATGTTGTGGAGGGAGAACTACCCATTAGACAAATCCCACCAATTAGGAAGAGAAAGAGGACCCCTAGAGTTGAAGTAAGAGTCAATGAAGAAGAATTGGTGATCGGAAGGGAGTTGGTGGCGGTAAACCCGATTGAGGACATCGGAGGTGACTTTATGGATGTCTTGATGAATGACCAAGCTATTCGTGGAACAAATCTTGAAGAAGATCAAGAAATTCATCAAGAGGGTCGAATGGAAGTAGATGAAATCAATTTGGTGCAAATCTTGTTGATATTCATATTGAAGCCGAAGGTAGTGATCATGGAATTGTTCGTGAAGTTGATGATGTTGAGGTTGAGGAGGATGAGGTCAACCTATGTGCAAAAAGGTCCCTCATACATCATCAAAACAGAATAAAGAGCAAGACCCACTAATCATGAGGTGGGTCGATAGTGCTCCCCTCCGGGGCAGCTCCCGCAAGGTCATCCATGCCCTTCGGGATATGAATATGGTATAAAGGAGTGGCAACAGCGGTAGCCCCAAGCCCAAGGGAGAGGTCCAAGAGGTCATCAGCGAACTGTGTAGGTGAAGCAGTGGCCGACTGAGGGACAGAAGAGGACCAGAGCTCAGCAGCAGCATCCGCTGGCTGGGCAGACTCGGTTGTCGCAGTAGGATCAGGGTTGTCAAGAGCTGGTGGTATACCCCAGGCCTCGGGATCAAAAGACTCGTCTCGGCGGCGAAGGACAACATACAAGTCTCGCTGCATGGTGAACTGACCCACGTCAAACATTAGCAACCCCTCGAATGTTATGCGCTCGCGCCCAGCCTTAGTGGCAAACCACTTTGTGATTATGTCCTCCATGTGTAGGGCGATGTAAGCCTTGACATCCCGTCGATAGGCATCAGAATCCCTGTAGCGCGGTATCTCGGGGATGAGGGCTTCCTGACACGACTTGAGCTCGTCAGCACATCTCCGGGCTTCAGCAGCATACTTCTGGACCTCGGTGGCTTGAGCTTTTTCTCGCGCATGGTACTCGCGATCCCGGACGGCGAGCACCTCATTCAGGCCGGCCACCCGCCGGCGCTCTTTCTCTAGGAGGACTCGGGCAGCCCTCTAGTTGCTCTCCAAGAGAGACAGGCGAAGAAGCACCTACAATGAAAGAAGGGATAATCACGGGAACACTTAACAAAGTATAAACTACAAAGTGAGAGGGGTTATATTTTTTACCTCGATAGTAGGGTGGAGACTAGAGTCCTCCTCTAGCGCCCTCGAGTCACGCAGAGAGAGGAGGCTACGGGTCACGGTGTCCAAGGGAACGTCGCCCTAGAGAAGCATCGGAGGAATCCCAGCAGGCCATCTCGCGCCCGGCGCGGAATAGGGGGGCGCGAGATGCGGGGGGTCGGCCGCTGAGGCCGAGCTCGGCCTCGTGGAATCACGGCTCTGCGTCCGCGACTGACGAGTCTGCGGAACTAAGGGTGGTGGTGGGGGCACACGACTGCTCTCGCCCGTCTTCTGTCGCTTATGAGTCAGCCGGGATTTCAATCGGCTCACAAGCTCCTCGCAAGATAAGGGACGACCGGCCATATCTACAAACCAATCACAACGAGTATGAGTGTCACCAAATCATAACCGCGAAAACAGCAACGCAAAGAAAAATCCACACCAGATGACTCTGAATCAAAGGCGTCGAGGTCGACCGCCTCGGGGTCGGCCATGCCGAGGTCGACCGAGGCAGGGTCGTCGGAACCCTCGGGGTCGATGGCGTCGTCTTCGGGCTCGTCCTCGGAGCTGGACAAGATCTCGGTCACCACAGCTCTAGGTGGAGGAGGAGGGTAGCGCTCAAAGCCAAGTGTGGTCAAAGCCGCCTCCATCACCAACACGGCGGCGTCAACATGATTACCGTCAAGGACCACTATCGAGCCGGCCCGAGCTCCGAGCCGGGGCGAGCCCGTCGGGGACTTATACTTGCAAAAATAACCCGCCCAAGAGACACTAAACGGAAGGGAGGGGCTGGTAGAAACAAAGACGAACTGGGGTTTCCAACTTTTGTTTAACGTCTTGGACTCGTGAAAAATTTTTCTATTAGGGCGGGCCGAGAAACCCGTGAACCCCTTGCCAAGGGTAGCCGAGGAGCACCCAATGTTGAAATAGAAATTGAAAAGCTCTAGGGATGGGGTCGCACCGGTTTGGGCACACCTAATTAAGAAAGCAACTAAAGACGGTGGGATTTCGGCACTAACTGACCCGGCACAATACCATAAAAATCGAGGACACTAACAACAAAGGGATGAAGTGGGAAGCGTAGGCCCATCTCGAGGGACCTGAGGTGGACACCAAAAAAAGTTTGATGATGGAGGCTCTAAGATAGTGCTCCCGGGTGGAGGTACTACCACCTTTAGGGTGGGCCCTATCAATGAGCGGGTGCACACGACATCATAATCGTCCATAAAGACAGTAACCTCACTAGGAAGGGTGGAGTCAAGCTCGGTGTATTTTGTCCAGGAGACTAGTAGGCATGATGGCCCGGATAGGCCGAGCCGCTATAGGAGGAGGTGGAGGTGGCATAATGACCTCCACGGGCGAAGGGGGAAATAACTCCAAAGGAATAGGATCATCATTATTCATTGGTAAGTCTAGGAAACTAATAGAATCTAATAAACTCACGTAGGGGTCGGGGGAAAACAATGGCATGCAATGGAATGAAACACGGGGAACTCTAAAGAGAATGGAGTTACTAACCCAACTCTAAGAAGGAACGAAGTGGAGACTCGATGAGAGACACGGGGCGGACTCGGACTCGGAGGTAAAAACTCAGTCTCAACAGCGACTGCTCGGGCTCGGCGGCGTCGTCGACGTCAGATTGGCGGCGTGGTGGCAGGATCCGGACGTCGGCGGCAGCGCAGGTGACCTCGGCGGCGGTGTTCGGTGGTGGTTGACCGGCAGCAACAGAGCGGCGGGGTCAGCGGTCAGTAGAGCTCTTACTGGAAAGAGGGAGGAATTTTTAGGGAGAGGAAGACTTGTGTTCTTTCTTGTGTTGGTGTGGGGGAGGAAAAATGAAAAAGAAGGGGATTATATATAGGGGAAGAGAGGAAAAAAAGGGGGGAAGGTAAAAAAGGATTTTGAATTTTGAAAAAGAGGTTGGGAAGAGTGAGGTGTAAGAGGAATTGATGGGGATGTGATGGTTGAGTGTAGAGTAGGTGTTACTAGTTCCAAAGCTATTTATAGAGTGTGGGAGTGGAAGAGGTGTGATAGGATTGGGCTAGTGGGAGATAAAGATGACTTGAGTTTGAAATTAATCTGTTTGTAGACTTCTATCGCAATAGGAACTCCGGGCGACCGAGGACTAAAAAGAGGATAATATCTGAAGGCGATTTTTGAGGCGAGGATAATATTTGGAGGCGATTTTTGAGCCATGGATAATAATTAGGGCAGGATTTTGGGCGCAGTAGCCCGATCCGGGGTACGATTTATCGCTGAACTACTCTCTTTCGCTGACGACTTCTCGCAGCTCAGAGAGTGGGGGACTGATGATGGATAAATACTACCCGAGCCTACCACAGATCAACCTGGAGTAGGAGTACGGGGCCAACCAGGGCCCAAGTCGACCCCTCGAGATTGCCTGGCCGACCTCATGGGCCGACCCCGGACTCATGGGTCAACCCCGGCCTCGTGGGCCGACCCCGGAGGTCGTCTTGGTCGAAGGCCACAGCCTTGGGTCCCAGCTTGACGCGGGATGCGGTCCAAGGCCATTAGAGGGTTTCTCTCCGAGCGGTTGGGCCTAAAATTAGTATAAAAACATGTGATCTTGTCTCCTTAAGAGATCTTCATCTACTTTTGTCATAACAACATTTTTGTCTTGTCATTGCACAATCATTGTCTTGTAATAGCATTATCATTATCTAATACATATATAATTACATCCGAGGTATACTTTGATCCAATACTTGTCATACCCCCTATAAATTCTATCGGGTTTATTGATTCGGGCAACCCGAGTTAATTAAATCCATCACTAATAAAAATGTTTAGGAAATTAGATAGATAATAATTAAGTAATAAACATGTTTAAGCAAGTAGATATATTTTGTTAATTAGAAATAAAGAGTTTCCACTTTCCTAATAAAATACAAGTCTTAAATATTTTGCAAAAAAAAGATCAGATTAATATATATTGACCTGTTTTTAATGATGTGATATCTTCTCCTTCACCGTCAGTGTATAGTATCTATACATCGACAGTGCATCAAATATTAATCCTTACAAAATATTGATCATTTGGATACACATTTATTTGTCAAGGATCTTGTGGTCCAGTGACACCAAGTTGTTCTCCCATATGGGAGGTTGTGGCCGTTGAGAAAGTAGTTATGAACAGATACTGCATTATAACAACATACACGAAATATCATATGTCGGATTATTGCGATAATAGAAGAAAACTTTGGTTGTTTTATTCTCGATAAAAAATTTATAGTATTGTGATGTACTTTATATTTTGAATATATATATATATATATATATATATATATATATATATATATATA